>NW_006263433.1:423645-431623 GCF_000469605.1 Apis dorsata
TATTGGTGCTCTTATAAATTCATTAGATGTAGACAAATTTGAAATTTCTTGGAAATTGGTGCAATTGTATTGAGCCAGAATATTCAAAAACATCCTCGTAACTTGTCAAAAATTTTGGAATTCCACCTCTGGTGATTTTCGATTCCATTTCCAATTTTACGTTCAATTATCACTACTTCGTATTTTCGTGTACTTTGTTTACAAAGAATAAATCTCACGTGCAATTACATTGGTGCTGTTGGAGATTCTACAATCGTTAGATGTGGACAAATTTGAAATTTCTTGGATGGAAACTATGGAAATTGGTGCAATCGTATTCGTGAGCCAGAATATTCGGTCACAGATGCAGGAGCAGACTGTTCTACCTGACCTATTAGACCTATTAGACCTTTGCCAGGCTAGACGCCAGAAAGGTTACACAATTAGGAAATGGCTAGCGTCCAGAACTCTAGATACTCCTTTAGAGCGACCTACCACCTACATCTCCTTTCACATTGTGTTTTCCCTTCTTCTCCTCTTATCGTAATCTTTCTTTACGAGAATCTCCCTGTGAAAGTCGAATGTTACCCGCTGCAATTTTTATTTCAACCAGTACTTTCCGACTTCGGCTAACAGCGTGAAATATTACTCGTAATTTCAAAGAGCAAACGCGATTTCCGATACAAGTATACACACAGTGTCGGGAAAAAGTTTCGAATCCGCTAACGCGTTCCAAGATTTCAAGAATTTAAAGAAAAAGTTGGGCTGGGAAATTTTGTTATCTCGTGAAAAGTACTCTCTCTCGAAGAATCGATCGATCCGTTTGTTCGTTTATTCGCTTTTTATAGAAAAAAAAAAAAAAAAAAAAAAATCTATCTAGACTTTATAAAATATCTTTGCCTTTCGATTTGAAAGAAATTTCATTTTATTAAGTGGCAAAATTCTTTTCTTGTTAAAAAAAAAAAAAAAAAAGAAAAATGTATCGATATAAATTGTTAAAAGTGTTCGTTAACGAAGAAATATTTGCAATGGATTCTGAAAAGGGATTGGAAATTTTTGAACGGTACTGTGATCATTGCGAAAATTGCGAAAACAAAGGGATAAACTTTTAAGGAAAACGTTACTTTTACTGAAATTTAAGATCCAAATGAACAAAGTTACACGGGATTCGTTTTACACGGAAGAAGCTATTAGTTATTTGTCCAAGAAGATTTAAACTTTGAAGTTCCATTTTGGATTTCGACCAACTTCGCTTCGAAAAATGGATGAAATTCTCAAGCGTCGTCTAGATAACGGATTTGCTAATTTATAAGGGGGGAGAGTCGATATTTGTATCATTTTGAAAACGGCTCACAATCACGTTGTCGTGCAACGACATATTTATTGGCGGCGCTTTGTTAAAATCAAGTTTTCGTTTGATCTTTAGCCAGACACGCGTCCAAACCTCATGAAATGCCGCATAGCATCGATTCTCAAAATCCTTATATTCAGGTAGATTCAAACGCTACAATGTATACCTCAACCATGTATTGGATTGGATAATAAATTCATTTTCTTTAAAAAAAAAAGCAATCAATATATTACACTTTAATTTAATCTTTAATGAAAAATATAACTGTTATTTTATTTTGTACACTTATATTGATAATAATAATTAAATATTGATTCGCTTATGATAGTAATTTACTTATGTCTCAATATAATATTATAAAATATGTAAAGAAACAATAGATAAAATCTGCAATTATCAAATGAAAAACATTTAATTAAATAATAAATGTATTCCTATGACTTTCTCTCTTTTTTTCTCACTTATCTATTTTCACATATCACCGAGAGATACAAGTAAGATATTAAATATTCATTAAAAATATTATACCTGTTGTATACATGATATTACACATGATGTCGTCAAATTTATAGTTATACAAGATGTCGAGTTTAATTAGCTCGAACACGGAAATTAATATAAATACAATAACGAGATTATAATGATTAAATTACGTAAAAAAATATGTATTAAAGTGTATTAAAGGACAAGCGATGCGCTTACTTAATTCCTCGCGTATTAATCGCCAGTGTTAATCGATATAATTAAAAAACTGGATAAATCTGAATCGGTTACGATTAAAATTAATTGGAAGCAGCTATTTGTTCATCGCAAGCAGAAAAACTTCGCCACGATGTTACTTCCGCTTTGATAAAAATAAACGTAGGAATGCGTTTCGGGCTCTCTCTCTCTCTCTTTCTTCATTTTAAAAATGCATTTCTCTCTTTTTCGAAGAATATCGAATGAAAAGAATTTCGAATTCTGTCGATGGTTAAAACATTTTAAGATAGAAATTTGCGATGAGAAATTAAAGGATATTTAAGAATAATCGGATATAAAATTTTTATCCGCGTTATATCGGGATGTCGTGATAAATTGGTTCGTAAAAATTTTAAAACGCAATTTCCTATATCTATCATTAATCTTATAGAATTTTATGTTTAATTACCTCACCTTCCCTATCAATATTTCGACGAAATAAAGAATTTACAACGATTGAAAGAATTATTTTCAAACAAACGATTTTTCTAATAAAGTTTCTTTAGAAAAGACAAGTACCATTGCAAACTAATCTACCTATCGCGCAAATTTTTATTCAGTATTGAAAATAATGAAAAATACAACAAGAACGAAATAATAGTGGAAAAATAACGTACAAAAGGCCATTCAATTGCGCAAATGTTTTTTATACTGATCACATTGAAGCCTTTAAAATATTCCACTATATAGAAAGTAAAAAAAAAAAAAAAAAAACTCGAATGGTTACACTTCGATACAAAGCGAAGAAAAATTCGAATTTTTTTTCTTTTTTCGAAGAAACAACATTATTCCCCTAGTCGGCTCTCTGTTAAAACATAACGGTCAAAATACGTGCCTCCTGCATACAATTCACCGATGAATAATCCATGGAACCCATCAAACGAAGCGTGACCTCGAACCCACCTACGTACGCAAAATACGCGTAAAAAAACGTAGCGAGAACTACGTATAAACGTATCACCGAAATTATCTCGGATCCCCCCCCCCCCTTTATTTATTCCCTTTTTGTAATGCCAAATATTCGCGACGTCCACGCAATCGTCATATCGCCATATTTTCATTCGAGGGTTATACTCGTACGTTTTGCATATTTTTCCTTTTTGCCGAGGAGAAACCGGGAGCCATGATCCTCCAGCATCGTCCGAAATATTTCGATGACGTAACGCGGAGATCGAACGAGGGAACGGGGCTCACGGTTTACATATGTATTCCCTTTTATTCGGTCGCCATATGGATGTGTGAGAGTGTTCGCGTTTCCCCTAGCGTACACGCAGGTCCGATCGCGTTCGCACGTGGCATAAAACGGACCGTGCATGGAGAAGGCTATTCGTGTTGCCACGATCAAAATGTATCGTCGTATGGAGGATATAAAAGTGGATAGAAAATATAATATATTTTGTCTCGTTCGAGTACTGTGATCATGGAGTATTAAATTTGAAAGGATTAAGATGAGAGGTTTACGTGGAAATATATATTTAGGAGGAATTGTTGCCACTCTTCCTTGTTAAATAATGAAAAATAATTGAGAACAATTTTCGAGGGTATGTTAGTAGAGAGATTTTCAATTTTAATTTTTAATCTTTGTACTTGTATATGCATATAGTGATCATATTTGGAAGATGAATAAAAAATTATATGTAATCATTTTTAATAATTATTTCGGAATGTTTACTTTTAATTTGTTTCATATTTTAACGGTTAGTATCGTTAAGTTTCGTTTTGTACCACTACATATGAGGTGTTAACGAATGTAATCCCGATTCCATACTAAAATAATGAAGTAAATATGTATGCTGTTCGGATAATGGAACGTTTGGATAGTAGATGTTTGGATAACGGGGATTCTATTGTAGTTTGATTGTTTCAAGCAAGATTGAAATAATTTGATCTCTTCGGATGGTTGAGAAGTTCAAATATTTGAACGATTTGCTTGTATCCAAATTCGTTATCCAAGTTAATCTAAATAATAATTATAAATAATAAAAAAAAATTATTTTTGACCTTTTTTCATATTTGTAAAAATATAGATTTGTTGCATGTAGCAAATTATTCGATTACGTACATTTAAAAATATTATTTGAATAATTGAAAAAATAGTGAAGAATCTATAATATTCATAATTCAATAACATTCGTTATTTACATAAACACGTTTCTACATTTTTAAAATGGAAATGAAACCGAGTATAATTTAATGCCGTTCTAGTCGTGGCGAATAGTCGATTTGATGCACACGTCGAGGTTCATTTCAGAGAGTATAGGCTCGAGTTCGATCGTCTCTGTTTTCGAACGGCCTCTCGTAAGATGCAAATTACGATATCGTCGTAGATATACAAGATATACAACATCGTTTCG
Source organism: Apis dorsata (assembly GCF_000469605.1). NCBI lineage: Eukaryota > Metazoa > Arthropoda > Insecta > Hymenoptera > Apidae > Apis > Apis dorsata. Next base: position 428,068 of record NW_006263433.1, read on the forward strand.
AGGTGCACGAATGACACTTAATTTGAATTTTTAACGCTTTCCTTCCTACACCTACTACTACGTTTTTAAATTCACTTTATCGCTCCTCAACATCATTCTTCTTTTTAATAAAATAACCAAGCCAAGTTCCAAAATAATAAGCTCCAGCAAACAATAAGCTTTCCCTAATCTTATTGTTTTCCTCGCCTCTTTTCAACGTTTCATTTATTTTACATTTTATTATTGTCACCATTTCGATAAATATATCGCATATTCATAATTCAATTGTCGTACATCGTATTTCGTGTCGGTGAAAAACCTGATAAAAAAACGAACAAAAATTTATATTACTTTGACGCAACAATCTCACCCGGTTAAATTTCTCAAATGTCACGCAACGCAAGACCTCCAAACAGAAATCCATTATAAACGACAAAACGGTCGGGTATGCCTTCGCCATACTCGTTCCCCCATTATTAGAACTCGTCCGTGCAACAACGTGAGGCGCTGTCATCACTTTCGAAATTCCGCCGTTCCATTTCCGTGAACGATGATGCAGCATCGTTCAGTACGGGTTTCGACAATCGTATACACATCGCTCGAAGCGATTACTCGCATATTCGCCGGTTGGCCGGCGTGCCTCGCATAATCGCTAAGTTATGCACGTTAAGAAGGATGTGCGAGTTAACTTAGCTCGTTGCATTAGCGGAGATGAACTCATTCCGCCTATTTCTCTTCTGTCCTGCCTCAACCTTCGCCTCCTCCTCGTCCCATTCCTCCTCCTGTGACGCGACCAACATATTATACACACGTATACATATACGTGCACACATACACGCGCGTATGTACACACGTATCGCGCACACGAACGTAAGAACAACTCGACCGGTCTTTCTCCGCGCGTTAAGCCGACCGTTGTTTTTCCTCTTCTGCCCCGCCTCTACGTTTCTTCGCGAGCATTCTTTGCTTCCATTCTGTGTCTCGCCGCCTACACCCCTCTCCGTTCCATTTATGACGGATTTAACGAACCTTGAAAATCACGTCTCGCGAAATGTTTACCAAAATCCCGAGACGAGTACACTCGATACTATCGTGGCATGGTCCGTCCATGGTAGTGAAATTGTGAAAAGGGAGTGTACACTGACTCATCGAGGAATCGCATGAATCGACGCCGATGGACCGAAACGTAATCGTTTAGCCAGACTAAACGATTCGATCTGTAGATATGTGTATTACGTGCACTGTTCTGATTACGTGTATTATGTAACCGAACTGTTGAAAAAGAAGTTTGATGTAAAAATATTTTTAAATGTTTTCAGTTTAATTGAATTTAATTTTTAAGATAGAAGAAAGCTGGAGGAAATGAGATATGTATTTATATATATTTTATCGTAATTTGTATTCGACTATATATTGATTAGAATTAGACATAATGTTTTAGTAATTGTATAAAATGAAAGCGTGTAGAGTTAATTTTTTTTAACGATTAACTGTAGAATATTGAAAAACTATAAAATATTGTATTTCAAAATATGTTAGATTACTTTAACGTGTTTAACAATATGATGAAATAAAAAATTTGTTCTTACTCACATTCTTGCGAAGAAAGTGGTGCATAGAGCGCCATCTCTCGGATATCAAGAAAACTATTTCTTGCAATTGTAGTTGATGTAACTTGATGTAATACATATATTAACGTATATTTCATTAATCTAGAATAATAATAATAATAAAATTGCGTATCTAATCTCGAATAAAATTATAATTATAAAAAATTAATTATTCCAGCAAGGATGAGGAGAAAAAAAAATTGAAATTTTAATCAAATTTGATTCGTTAGCTAAAAAAAGAAAAAAAGTTAATTATCTTCTTATTTTAAACTTTCGCCTATTTTTTACAGATAAAGTTGATATAAAGGATTGCAGAAACTTTTCATTTACAAAAGAAAATTTTAAAACATGAAATAATTTGAGAACACATTGCTGGAGCACAAATTAAGAAACAGATCTGGATATTACCCTCTGAGAAAAACTTATGTCTCAGAAATAGACCTCGTTAAATCACGCAACTTCCACTTCCATAAATTTTCCTTTCCCTTCCCTTAAAAAGAAACTCAAACTTCTCATCCCAGTTTTCCAGAAATACTTCTTATACCCAATTTGAAACTATTAACGCATCTTTACTTAAAAAAAAAAAAAAAAAAAAAATACATATTTCATATACTTTAATACAAACATTTGCTTTTATATTTATATTTCACCTACTTTTAAACTCCTACTTTCTGACAAAGGAGGAAACAAAATTTCCCTTTTCCTCTCCTTAGGTTCTTTTTTATTTAAAAAAATTTAACGGCAAGTTTGGCGCAAGGTTACGCGGATCATTCCAGTTCCAGTATTCAGAGAATCAATGCTTGTAATGAATTATGAAACGGGCAATCTTCATAGTTTTTTTTCCGTTGTCAGCCGAAACGATGAAAATAAAACGTTGATCACGAGATTCAACGTCGCCGGTTGAAAGAAGCATTAACCGATCCGACAAATGGCTCGTCCATCAAAATAAAACTCGGTGTAAAGGCAGAAGGATCGAAGGAGTGTCTTGAAAATGAGCGTGGAGAATAGTACGTTAGTCGGCTCGTGGCCCTCGTCCAAAATCGACTATATGACTGGCGAGGAACATTAATTTGTAGCCGCATTAAAAGCATCCCATTTTGCGTTGTACATTGTATTGTCCCTTTTTTTCGCCGCGTCTGCTCTACGTTTCTTATATTTTGTTTGATCGATGTATAATATACACTAGCCAAAAGTTTGAAAATCATCATGATGTGTCTCGTGTAATGTAAGAATTGAAAGAAAAAAAAAAAAAGAAAATTGTAAGATTAGAATTTCATTACAATTACTATATACAATTATTATATAAAATAATAAAGTATCTGCTTTTCCTATTTTTTTTTATAGTTGCACAAATTTGCAAATTACATTTCTAATTAAATATTTATCGCTCAAGAATTTAATTATATCCAATGCATATATTCTTAGCTTAATGATATCCTGATATTAATCAATTTATAATGGAATAATACGACAAATACGGGGATAAATATGTAAGTATAGTATAGTTAAAAGTAAAAATTTAAAAAAAAAGAATCTAATATCGTTACGTCTTTTACATGACAAATCAACGCGTAGGAGCAATGCAGCACCTCGATCTATCCACGTTATTCCTATATACTTGTGTATCGAGGGAACCTGGGGACGCAGTAATATAATGGTTTCGCGAGCAGCATGGAGAATCGCCGGTTTCGTGACTGCAGCTTTTGGTTCGTGACTCATTCGTGACTGGGATTGGGATCTGACCTCGCCGTTGCACGAGTTAACCATTGCATTAAAGTTCGAACGGTAGCGGTAAAAAGTGCGGGAAGAAAGTGAACAAAGACCGCGTCCAGCCGCGTTTTCTGAACTATAATCGACGAATTATCGCGAGAAATTATCAATGCAATCGAGAAAATTATTTTCTTTGTTTTCTTCTCACTTTTCTTGTTTTTTTTCTTTTCTTTTTTTTTTTTTTTTTTTTTTTTTTT
>NW_006263433.1:431677-439354 GCF_000469605.1 Apis dorsata
TTTTCATTGAAGCACGTAAAAATTAAGAAATATCAATCTGGCCATCGGTAATTATGAAGAAAATTTATTTTATTCTTAATTATTATTATTTTTTATTTATTCTCATATTTTATTTTATTTTTAAACGTACAATAGATAGCGTGTTCTTACTTTCTTGTAATATATATATATATATATATATATATATGGATATTACGCTTTCAGACTGGACAGCAGCTCACTTCCAATATTTGATATTACTTATTTTTCCGATTATAAGAATTTCTCAGAGATCAAACGATTTATCTCGAATTTATCTCAATATATTATATTAATACCGCAAAGAAAAATTTATTCATCATGGAGTCACTTTTCAACACCAATTTACATACTTTAATCCTTACACGAATGTAATTTGAACAAAATTGAATTTTTGAACGTTCCGATTTCCATCTTGTTTCCATCTTTTTTTTTTTTTACATTTTTCCTTGTACACTTGCATTCTGCAGCCGATTCTTTCTTTTTTTCCTCTGTCGCGTATTTCCTTCCTTCGTACCCGAGGACGTTTCGTTAGCTCGTAAAGACATGAACGGAAAATTTGTTTAGCTTGTGATTTAAAGCGTCGCTTAACCCCCTTATTCCTTTCCATAGGGGTTGGAGATTTGTTGTTTCGTAGCCACTTCGCTAACTGCGCGACAACGCCGGAGTCACATAAGCAATAAGCGAGAACATGGATATCGTGCAGTCGATTTGGCCTGTGTAGTACGTTTAAGAAAGACTTTTATGTTCCCTGGGACAATATCGGGAAATTTATTCACACCGGAATTGCATTGTGCGTCGATCGATACACACGTGCACGCGTGTATTACCTCATATTCGACGTCCTTATTTTTTTTTTTTTTTTACCTCGAACTTTATTATATATATATGTCAGATTTACATATCCCACGTGTATGTAATGACAAGGATTTTTTGAAAATTGTATTTCTATTTTAATTTTTTAAGACTGAAAAGTCAAGGATTCTACGATTTGTAGCTAAAATTATAAGTTTCTTTTAACGATTAATAAAGATTGAGACAATTGCATTCATTATTATTACGAATTATTTAACATATAAATAACAATGCGTGCTGTAAATAAGAAAATATAGTATTTATTATTTGACATTATGAAACAACACGAGACATCTTGCGGTGCGCAATACTAACTAGCCAATGTCTCAAGATTCCGTGGATTAACCTAAACGAGCAACGTAATATCGAGCAACGGCATACAAGCTTTAAAAGACGTTTCGGACGCAATATCAGTTTTATACAGGGTAAGTATGCTAGTCTTTTTATGCCCATCAGATCTTGGGTCAGTCGTGAAAGAGAACGATGAAGCTAATCCCTTCGACTCTCGTCGAACAATCAAGTATGTGCAAACTTCCGGCTAATCCTTGCGGCTGCACTTGCCTTAAACGCATCCACACGCGAGCACACAGTGGAGCCCTCTGTGCAATCCTGCACGTGTCACGGTGTAATTAAATATTTGTAAACAGAGGAAAGGGATTCTCCAACAAGAGTTGGCCCAAGTTGTCGGTTAATTAGAGAGACAATGAACTTAATCGCATTGCCCAACTTCGTCACAAAGGTGTCCGACCAGGGTGCGAAACGAAAGAGGAAGAGAAAGAGAGAGAGAGAGAGAGAGAGGAAGAAGTTCTTCACTTTGGCGTCTTGAAGTTACGACATCCAATCTTAAACTCTCGAAGCTCCAGCTGCGGAAACTATCGCGTACTGCCGCAGAATTTCTTACGCGGTCTAGGGACACGAGACTTTGGCGAAAGAAACTTGAAACGCGACGATCGTAAGAGCTGTTTCGAAATGTTTGTTGTATGTATCGGCTAGTTTTGGGGAAGTAAAACCCAAATTTTAACCTTTTTAAAAGTTTGACAGAAGAGGCGGGATCGAGAGAAGATTTTAATGGGTTTGAAAAAATTGGCGGAATTTTTTTTATGAATAAAAAGTGGTGGGATTGCAGATTTTTATACATTTATGAGAAATTTAAATGCGCAAAAAATCCGTAGAATATCCGCATATAATATTCAAAAATATATATATATATAGGTTATCCCAGATGAAGGGAGCAGGTTAAATATTTTTACATTTCAAATAAATTTATTTTTTATTTTATTTCGTATAATTAGTATTTTATCCTTCCCATTCGTTATCTCTATTTCAAATAACAATCCTGCCCAATGCAAAAAGATAAACAACCAAAAAACAAAATCCCAACAAACTCGAGAACCCTTTCCCTATCTGCCGTTATCGAGAACACGATAAAAGAGGCGCGACCTCGCCGAAGGGGGTGGTCGGAGGGAGCGATACGAGCGGATTCAATGTGTTCGTTAATCCGTTCCGCTTAATGCAACGACGGGGGAATGCAGGATCCCGGTATATACATCGAAACCATGAGGGTTGAAGCCTCGCTTCCCCGTCGTCGACACTGACCGCTGGGGGTAATTACCGTGCCCGATGAAAAGCTCTCACGCTCAAACCCTTTCTCGACTAAGCCGGGATGCGATCAGTCAGGCGTCGATCCCGACCCTTAAGGTGACCCCTGGCCGAGTGTGTCCAGTGCCAATAACCGGTCATTTTTCTGCAAACGATCTCGACACGTATGTACATACCTCTGTGCCTCGTTTCCCTTCCATTTCGATTCGGTCCAAGGGGTGCTCACTTAGTTGGTTCAAAGATATAGGGAAGGAAAGGAGGAAGAAAGTGGGCCCTTATAACAGTGGCCTGGTTCAAATCATGGAACGAGGTCAACCGTGGAACAACTGTGAAGTACGGATATCGATTTTTTTCCTTGTTTCGCTGTATGTTCGAGATGTAGACATGGACAATTGGTCGGGCGAATTGGATAATTATCTTGCGTGATTGAGTGCGAATTTATTGGTTAATTTTTAAATCTTTTAAAGAAAAAATCTATTAAAGAAAAAAATAATGACAATTATGATATTTTATGGTAATTTAAATAATTATTGTATATTTAAAATAAAGATGGAAAATATATTAAAAGATTTTTATCTATCTTAAAAATAAAAATATATATATAAAGATGAATAAAATATAAATATTTGCAAGAAATAGAACAAAAGGAATCGATAAATTATAATAATTAAATTTAAATTTATGTTATTCCAAAAGCAATCGATAAAATTACAGAATAGATAAGTGCGAGTACAGTTGGTAAAATACCAACTGTAAGTAATTTCGTTTCAAATTCGTTTAGAATTTTTATATTTAAAAGAAGTTAAAAAAAAAAAAGCTTTTTATTGAAATAAATATTTCCAAAAGAATTTTACTAGAAAAAAATTAAAGTTAGAGAATATTAAACATTTTTACAGTTATCTATCAAGAATATTAAAATATATATGTTACTAATAAAAAGTAACTTATCAAATTTATACTATATCATCAAACATTTTTTATACTATTTAACTACGATGACTTGATAAAATTATTAATTTGTTTCAACTTTTAATAAATTATATTTTTACAATTATTTTATTATTTTTCCTTATCAATGATATATTAAGGAAATAAAGATTAAAGGATTATATCATATAAAAAAATATTTTAATTAAAGAAAATATTGTGAATTGTAATTTTTAGAATTCCAATAACATACAGAGAAAATATCGTTAAAAATAGCTGCGATATAACACGATACAAAAATATAAGAGAATGTAAATAATTAGAGCATAGAAGGTAGCAACGATGTTTAAAATTCATGTGCCTATTGACCTTAGAGTAGGTCAATCAAAGAGAGTATATACGAAGTATAGTGATTACTCGTGTCAAGAGCAATTATCAAAAGAATGTATAATACCGACATACTCAATAACTAGAGGTGCATGGCTGAGCATAATTAAATCTAATCACATTCAGAGTTTATTAATAATTTTAGGTTTTATTATAATTTCTTTCTAAGCACTCTTTAACCAACTGAGATATAATTAATATTTCCCTAACAGTTTTATTCTAATAACTTGTACATTTTATAGTGATTTAATAATGAAAGTTATCAAAAAACTAAATTCGATAAAATTCTATTGTAATTTGTGAAATAAGATTTTTATAAAATTTGAATTATAATCTTAACAATTCTAATAATATTATTAGAATCTAGTAATATTATTTGAATAACAACAATTGTTAAAATAGATTTAAAATTCTATTTTTTTTTCTACATTCTACATTCTACATTAATGTTTACTTTGAATAAATTATTTATATGTAATTAAATCTGAAAAATTATACAAATTTTTTTATTATCAAAATAAAATATTAAGATTTTGTTTTTTTATAAAATAAAAAAATAATAACATTATAACTTTATATAAATTTTATATGAATTATTTCTTATATTTACATAAATATTTTATATATTTTTTTTATAATTTAATCATCACTATCCATATCTTCAACTGCTGAAGAATCTTCGTCTTGTTCTTTACGATCCCAATCTTTTAATTTTGTTCCCATTACAAAATCTTCTCTTAACACACTCCAAGTTTCATTATCTTTTTTCTTTTCAAGTTTTTTATTTTCTTGCTCTTCATTTTTTACATCATTATCTATTGAAATACTTTTACTTCCTCCCATAAGAACATCCAAAAATTTAGTTTTATCAATACTTCTTAATACTTGTTCACGTTTCCTTTCTAATGGACCAGCTTCAGATAACTTTTTATTAATTTCACCTTGCTGTTGTTTAACAGCATTGAATAATTGTACTACACCTTTTGTAGCAATTTTTTGTAATGTTCTCTCACGTTCTCTATCCATTATACTTGGTTTTACTCTAATACCTAACTTTTTTTCCTTTAACTGTGGTTTTTTAACAACATCTTCTTCTTCTTTTATTTCTTGTGATTTTACTTCTTCTTTTACTTTCTCAATATCAAATAATGAACTTTCTTTATCTTCTTTCTCTTTTATATCACATAACCTTTTCGCTTTTGATAAAACTATTGTCTTTTTACGTTTTGGCTTTTTTGTCTCTAAAATTTTACGCATAGCATCTGCCCATCCTGAATTTCCTCCAGCATCACTTTTAATATCATCTTCAAATTCTTTTTCTATATGCATCTTTCTAGGATTTATATAAAATATTTAAAAATTATATAAAAATAATTTATATAAAACTTTAATTACGTTATTTAATTTCATATATTTATTCAAGAAATATTTCTATCTAATTCCTACAACATTTATAATATATAGAATAAATTAAATAATATTCATATAATTAAGACGAACAATTTTAAATCATGATTTAAAATATAATTTACATAGGTTATGTAGAAACAAGAATTTTTTTTATGTAAATTCTGAATACAACCTTTGATAATATTTTCGATGATATTATGATACTTGTTATATTATTGATTACACACTCTTTATTCGATTGAAAAATTAAAAAATACTAAATACTATAATATTAAAATATTTTAATTATGAAAAAAGGGAATTCAATGTTTAGATATATGGACATGTGGCGACATCTTTCGCACAATTTCGAAAGAAATAAGAAATGTTCACGTGAATAAAAAAATGCCATCTTTGGAGTATATTTTAAAGTTTATGAAACATGGAAACGAATCATTTATCATCAGAGTCTCTGTATAATTTTAATTAGTAATGCATATAGAATAAAATTACAATATTGATAATGATTGGAATTGAAATTAAATTTTTTAATGTATAATAAATAAAGTATATGACAGAATATTCTATAATAATCCTATATTATAAGACGAGATACATAGAATGACATGATATTTTATAGACCTTCATGTCACATGTTTTAAAATATTGATTTTGAAAAAAGCAGAATCCTTCTTACACTACAATTTACTACGACTGATGCAAAAATTATATTCATTTTATTCTCGAAATTTATACATCTCTCTCTCTCTCTCTATATATATATATATAGATATATGAAAAAATTTACGAGATCTATTTTATCCATATTCTTTTACCCAAAAATTTATTTGATATCAATGATTTTTTTTTATGTAAGTTTGCAAAACATTTTTCATCATTATACAAAACACATAACAAAAGAAAACTGAGCAATAAGCTAACACAATATTTATTACATCAATATTTTATACATCAATTATTATGAAAATATAAAATATTGATAATTATAAAATTAATGAATCAAGAAAAAATTAAATGCATTCTATATAGTTATACTTATTCTAATGATTATTTTTAAGATCAATATTACTACTATTATCATTTATTATATATGCATTTATAACTATATACATTATATAATATTTCTAAAAGAGTAATTTTATAAATCATTTACTTATATTTTTTAAAAAGTTTTTATTTAGAAAAATGAATCTTTGAATTTAATTAAATTCAAAATATCTTAATTAAAAATATAATATAATTATTATATTAGCTTTAAAAAGATTTCATAAAGATCATATAATTCTTTAATAATCTATTTCTATATTAGCTAAGTGCTCAGATAATTTCTACTTAATCCTTACTTAACATAGATTTAAAAAAATAATAATTTTCTATATAATAATTTAAAGATTAGTTTAAAAAACTTACTTACAAAAAAATCTTAATAACATTGAAGTTACATAAAAATACAAATATGCTTTATTATTCCATATTGATTTCTGAAATAAACAAAACTACAAAAAATTAATAAAATTCCATAATATGAAATTATACAATTATAGAATTTTATTAATTAATAATTGATAAAAGATTCAAATACTATATTTTTTTCAAATATATAACTAGTGTTTTCTAAGAATTAATATATAAAACAAAATGAAATATATACTTACTTAGGAAATTAATATAATAATTTTAAAAAAAATTAAATATCATGGTCTGGAATAATATGAAAAAATAAATTTTATAACGAATTCATAATTTATGCTAAAAAAATTTACTAAAAAAAATTAAAATTCAGCATTTTAAAAGATTTGAAAAAAATATATATTAATATTTTCTGCAACATATTATTTGCAAAACGTGATAAATGATATTGAAAAAAAAGAGAATTTTGTAATTTTGTAAGAATTATTATAATAAAAAATTTCTTTCATTTGTTAAATTCGGACAACAAACTATAAGTAGAAATTATATCGTAATAATAATAAATTAATATTTTTTTCTAAAATGAAAATATTTTTAAATCAACTATGATGAGTGTTTTATTATACACAAATTATTACACATTTCAAGAAAAAATGGAATTTCTAATCATCACGATTATCGATAGCACAATGACGACGTACGTGTTATAATTTCGATTATGAATTCAGGAGAGAAAATGCACAAAATCTTGACAAAAAATATATTGAAATATGTCGATCTTGACGATAATTTTCCCAAATGGAAATTAAAATCGTGAAACAAATGTATTAAAAAAATACATATATTAAAATAAAGCAACAAGTGAATTCAAATCTAGATTCAACGAACTATTAGTAACCTCACCTTCGATGGAAAAAGAAACAACTCAAAACAGTAATTAATTTTTTTCATTATAATAATAAGTGAATTATTAAATAAACAAAAATGATAATAATTTATAAATTTAACAATAAAATATGAATATAATTACTTACTGCGTAATCGAATCATCGAAGCCGGTTACGAGCACGC
>NW_006263433.1:439489-440692 GCF_000469605.1 Apis dorsata
ACGCACACAGCTCGAGTAATAACTTTCTGATTGGCTAGTTATTTTACATTCGAAATTAACGTATTACATAATATATTTTAATTACTCTAAAATAAATATAAAAATTAAAATAAATATATTCAAATAGATTTTTAATTTATTTATCATTTATTTCATTTATATTTATACTTCATATTACATTTATAATTTATTTATTTATTGATTTATTTATCGATTATTGATTTATCGATTATTCATCGATAAATAAATTTATTTATTTCTGCAATAATTTATTTGTATATTTTTTTATATATATTTTTATTTTGCATATATTTCTATGTTTTTATGCATCAATTTATTCATATATATCTTCATTTATTTTTTTATTTATTTTTTCTTTATTCATTCTGAATATTTATTTTTTGATTTATTTATTCATTCCTTTCTTTATGATTTAATTATTTATTCGTTTATTTGGTGATCTAATTATTCATTTTTTTTATTTATTATTTATTACTTGTTTCTTTAAATAAATATATGTAATAGTTAAATAATTAAATATGTTTAAATAATTATATATATTATAATATATATAACATATATATTATATATGTATTATATGTTCTATAATTTTTATAAAAATAGGAATTAATTTAAAATATATTAAGAAAAAATTTTATTATTAATTAAAATTAGTATAATTTATTATATTTAATGAATATAATTGAAATAATATCATTATAAAATATACATTTTCATATACACAATATATCTAGTGATTTATTACTAGAATAATAAAAATAATAGAAAAAAGATTATTAGAAATATTTGTGAAATATAAAAATTAAATTCAAAAATTCAAAGATTAAAAATTTAAAAATAATTATAATTTATAATGTATAAATAGATTGCAGAAATGAATAAATCGATCAATAATCGATAATCGATAATGAATTATAAATATAGTATGAATTATAAATATAAATCAAATAAATAATAAATAAATAACTTAAAAATTAATAATATATAAATAAATTAAAAATCTATTTAAATATTTATTTTAATTAGAGTAATTAAAATATAATACGATATATTATTTTCGATTATAGAATAGTTTACAATGTCAGCCAATCAGAAAGTTATTATTCGAGCTATGCGCGCGCGTCGTCAGTCACCTGTGGAAAGTTATTGTGATCGGACGCGTGCTCGTAACCGGCTTCGATG
>NW_006263433.1:440887-444196 GCF_000469605.1 Apis dorsata
ATTAAATTTATAAATTATTATTAATTATTACCATTTTTGTTTATTTAATAATTCTCTTATTATTGTATTGACAAAAATAATTAGTGTTTTGAGTGGTTTTTCTTTTTCCATCCACGATGAGGTTACCGATAGTTCGTTGAGTTTAGATTTGAATTCATTTGTTGTTTTAGTTTAAACTATATACTTTTTTAATACGTTTGTTTCACGATTTTAATTTCTATTTGGGAAAATTATCGCCAAATTCGACATATTTCGACATATTTCGATTTCTTGCCAAATTTTTCGTGCATTTTTTCTCCCGAATTCGTGATTCGATAATCGAAATTATAACATGTACGTCGTCATTATGCTATCGATAATCGTGATGATTAAAAGTTTCATTTTTTCTTGAGATGTGTAATAATTTGCTAATGCGTATATATTTCTTTTCAATAGCTATCATTCGTATATTCAATCAATACTTCATTATTATTATTATTTGTTATTATTGATTTTTAAATTATAATTGACAATCTTTCAAAAGTTAAATTATTATTTTTTTTTTATTCATTTTTTTTCTCGGTTAATTCACAAGCTAATGAATAATTCATACTTTGATTTTTTAAAATAGTTGATTATTCTTTTATTTTTATATGATCGATTAATATATTTTATACATTTTATGCACTTATTTAAAAAAATTTTATTTTCTTTTGTATAGATTATAATTTTATTACCTTATCCAACTTCAAAGACAGAAGAAGTTTCAATATGGATGTCATCTTCCTTTTTCAAAAAGAAGTTTAATTCTACTGGTTAATTTTTTTATTGTATGTATTTATTTTGTTTTTTTCCTATCATTTTTATATATTTATTGATGAATTTTTGTTCAATTATAATAAATATTCTCAAAATTTTTACTAATACTTCTTAATCTTTTAAATAATAATCTTAAAAATATATATATTTTATTTTTTTATATATGAAATTTTTTAATTCATAAAAAATTAATTAATAATTAATTTGTAACTTTAAGAAAATGATAATATTTTTAGAAACAAATATTAGATAGAAAGAAGAAGAAAACTATGGAAAGAATATTTTGTTTTTTTCTAGAAATCCTGTGTTTCTCAATTACTAATACAGTATTATTTACAATGGAGTTTTATGACCTTGTGCGGTTGGTACATTCAGTGTTTGCTTCGTAATAGTTTTTTAATATTTTAATATTTTAAAGTATAATAGCTTTAATTAAATTTATTATAGTCGCGAAATTAGAGTCAGTGTTTGTTTACCGATTATAAATTAAATAAACGCGTTAATAGTTATATATATATTTTTTTAAATATTCATTTTTAATAGAAGATAGAAGATAGAATAAGTGCTTTTCAAAAGAATAAGGCAATCATTATACAAAGAGGTAATTATTTTTATATATTTTCTATTAATTTATTATTTATTAATTATTATTTATACAATTTTGTATTTAAATTATAATATTTCATGTTTTCTTATAGTTTCTACTTCTTCATACTTGATAAATTATTAATGATAATTATTTCGCGATGACATCCTGTGGATTATTGATGCAGATTCTTTACATCTATCGGTGAGTCGCATGCATTTATATTCCTCCAGTTACTCATGTCATAGGATGAAAGATCCGATTCGACACGGGTGATTGGTTGTATACTTAGATTTTTGAGATAGATTCACGAGCACAGTGACCACGGATATTTATTTATAATATATCTGTGAGTAATAACATTTACTTGTGTGTTTTTTTATTTAGTTCAGGCTAGGGTCTTCTTGCGCTTAACGGGTTTTATTAATATTAGCAATTTTCTAATATGCATATAATATCAATATAATATAATAATTAGTTCGAATTTCTATAATTGAAAATATAATTAAAATAAGAATAAATGATATTAAGTAATATTTAGAATATTTAATATTAAAATAATTTGAATTTAATAGTGAAGAAGTCGAATATCCTCCGACTTTGTTGTAATTATATGTGTGATTATAAGAATGCATATATATTATCATTAATTCAATAATAAATTATTTTTATTTCTTTTGTTAATAATAACAAGTTATTCGTATAATTTTTTTAATATGATTTAATTTTATAATATAATTTAACATTTGTAGATAGTTTAATTTTCTTCGTACAAATATGAATTAAATTTTATACGCAAGAAGACATTTCGCGACAGGTAGATTTCAGAATTAGAGCAATAAGTTTTGAACATTATTCTTTTGACTTTGAATACGTGCTCTGATGAAGGAATCGCCTGAGGATATTTTCATTAACATCTATTTTCTAAATAAATAAATTTCTTTCATTCAATATGCTAAAAGTTTAATAATTTATTAATCTAATAAAATATAAAGTAGAATTATAAATAATTTTATTTATTATATTAAAGTTAATATAAATAATTTATTAAATATTAACAAATATATATATAAATTAAAATCACAAACAATTTGAAATATATTAAGAATGTAATGCAAAGTTGAGAAATATTAGCCCGTTAGATACAAAATATTTATACTAATCTGTCTTTTTAGCTCAGGATTTTCAGGTTTAATCCTTTCCATGTCCATTTCCAAGATCTCACTCACGTGCTCAGGTGCTACTTGAATGGGAGAGAAACAATGGGCATGATGATCTTAGCTCATAAGTTTTTAATAATTTCTCAGCGACTGACTATGCGTTAGATTATCGTGCACGACGTATTTTCCACATTGTGTGTATGTGTGTGTGGTTAGATTGTGGAATTGCGTCGTTTTGTCTAACATTTCATATAATTTAACTTGAGATATTGAAAATATTCACATTTATATTCTCATTATAAATTTATACATACGAAATTTTTATTTTTAAATTGGTATCAAATTTCGTGACATTTTATAAATAATATAAATTTTTTTCATATCTTTTTATTAATAAACATTCATAATTAAAATTAAAGATATATACGTATTTTTATCACGTTTCATGCAATGGTCGCTAGCCATCGTCAGTCGATTTCAGGAAATTAAGGTACGTAAACTTAGAGTGTGAATGTAGTGTGTCAAGCTCGGGTGTCGGAGGCGTCCCGGGACGTTTTCCCTAGTGTAGACTCTTGCGCCCGAGTATTATGCGTGAGAATCGTGGAATGAATGTGTTGGTATGCCTGTTTTGCCATTTTTTAAATACAGGGTTAGGTAGGATAGGTAGCTTACTTTCTGTGTGTGTGTGTTAATTATAAGTAAGTAGGGCCGGGCAGGTTGTCACAGTCTCTGCTCGGGTAGGCGCGTTTTCGCGTGACAACCTGT
>NW_006263433.1:444248-446108 GCF_000469605.1 Apis dorsata
TGGAAACATAATTTGAAAAATCAAGAGTGAAGTTGAGACGAGTGATCATCGATGTCACTTGTTTCTGGCTTCATTTACATATTGATTTTTCGAATTTCGCGCTCGAGATTGTGCGCATGTGTGAACAATGGTCATAGGTGGCCATTGGTCATCCATGTGCATTCACTTGCGTGATTTAGTTTTCTTTTTTTTTTTTAATTTACGACTAGGAAATCTCGAGCCTAGATATAAGTTTCAGCGGGTATTAAGCTCGAAGAAAGAAGACGAAGAGGCCCGACAAACTGTCACGAAGAGGGCTGCAACGAATGGCTTCTCATTTTTTGAATCTTCTTCGAATCCAAAGAATGGGAAGTCATTGTTATTACTTTGTCACTGTGCTCGTTTTAGAATATGTAGTAATATTAATATTACTTGCATGTGTTGTAACTTTTTTGACATTTATTTCTGCCCATCATATGGTCATTATGGGCAAATGGACAAATCACGGTTTTTAAATATTGCAACAAATAAATTAGATTAAAATTTACATTAAAATTAATAGCTTCATTTATTGCAATGTTGCGTTTTATGAGATATCGCGATTTTAATAATCTTATTGTTTAATATTTTAATAAAAAAATTTGTTAAAAAGTAGTATTAAAAATTGGTATAATTATTTTTAATTTAAATTTTAATTACGGACATACTTAGTGTTGCGTTAAAAATTATCGCGTTTTTTTTTTTTTTGTAAAAAGTAGTTTTGCGTTTATAAAATGTCCAAAATTTTTCCACTGATGTTGTGGAAATTTGTCATGTTTTTGAATCATTTAATGCAGAAATAAAAACTGCAAAACAATGATTCTTTTAATCTCTTCTTTTCTTTTTCAGCATCTCTCAATATTGGAGCATTTGTTAATGAAAATTTGTTAAAAATACTATTTTTGCTCGTGTAAACATTTTTTAATTCTTGTATTATATATTATATTAATTTATTTAATATACATAAAATAGAAATTGGGAAATTAGTAAAAAAAAGTAAATGGGAGAAGAATAAAGAGAGGGTAAAAATTGATTGGTAGCGCCATCTCTTGCATTATGAAAGGTATTTTTTCAAAGGGTAATATAGAATAAGAATTAAGCATCAGCGTCATCTCTTGAGTTCTACCTTACCTTGGAGAGATGTGTTTGATAGTCGAGAGATGGCGATGAAGATTAATTCTTATTTTATTTCTATCTTTCTCTTATTATTTACTCTCTTTATGTTATGTTTTATCTGCGATTTTAGAGATGGCGCTGATTTTACAATTTTTAAGTTATCTCCATCTTTTTTCCAATATTTACTTACATTTATTTATTTATACTATTCGAAGCTAACTACAGGAAAGATATATGATATTAATTGAACTATTTATTATAGAAATAATAAATACGAAACCATGGAATCATCATTTCAGTTTCTATAATAATTTAAATAAATATAATCGTATATAAAATGCAATACTTCATATAGGTTTACAAAATATTTTATGACAGAATACTTTTTATTTTAATTTTACATTTTATTTTAATTTCGATTAACGTCACTATCATATTCCATCTGAATCGATAACTGATGATAATATAACATAAAAAGGGAGCCAAATTCTCGAATTCTCGTTATAAAAGAAATGCAAATTCTTTTTATTTTTTCCTCGCAGATTTTATTTATTTTTATTAGGTAACTATTAAAATCATTTTTTTTTTTCGTATCAACTACTTTTCTTTAGACAGATAGCGACACTTGTACTCCAAAACGACCAGCAATGCCATTTTACGAACAAAAAATCTCTTTCATCATTCGGACAATATTCTCTCCTTTCTTTTTTTTTTTTTTTTTTTTTT
>NW_006263433.1:446444-451329 GCF_000469605.1 Apis dorsata
AATGCCTAAAATTAGAAAGCATCGCAAAAGAAAATCGACCATATCCCCGTGCATCGAAATGCAATTTGCATAATGCTTCGAGTATGAAAGTAACTACAAACGCGCTTTAACCTATCTGATACTTATGTTAATGGGCACATCGGTCGAGGACCTAGCTAATGACAAGCAGTGGCGATTATCTCGATGAGTCGTGGCTAAGACGGGATTTCTTTGTACACAACGGTGCTGGCTTTTGCTCTTTGTTATAACGCAAAAACATTTTTGCATCGCGTTACAGGAGTTGAGTGGAGTGTCGTGTACAGAAATCATGAGACATTTTACGTCACGAGATTTGCAATTAACGTGGCGTTAAGATATACACGGGTGAGCATAGTAAATAAATGGAAGTTTTTGCTAAATATTTCTTTTCGCGACGTTATTTTAAAATTGCTTAGCTTAACAAATCAAATCTTATCGTATACTCTATAAATATATTATCGCATTCTAAGGACTCTTAAGATACATTTTATTATAAAAAATATTTCCAATTACGCTCGAAAATCGATTCCATTCTCTCAACCACATTTTCCTTCAAAATTATTTCACGCTCCTACATATGCATATATATTTTTATGCACACAATTTTTCAATTAAAATCGGAATAGCGTGAAATAATTCCATCCATCGCAAGGATGGAAGATTTTGTTCCAACATCGAGACTCGAACTTCCCCATACTAGAACGAGAATCGAAATTTTTGAATCATCCGATTTGCGAAAGGGATGTTGAGAAACACTGCTCGACCCGTGCCAACCCCCATTTCTCCATCCGTCCACCGATATGAAACGAACGTGAAAAAGAAGTAAACGTCTCCCACGTTTCTACCACCGAATCATTCAACCAAACCCATTTCGCCTATCTCCACACTCTTGGGCAAGAAACACGAAGAAAATCAAGCCTCGAACACGCGCGCACATCTTGTATATCTATATTTTGTCCGATAGCTGGCAAGTCTCGTGGCAAAGAGGAAAGTCTCTGGCTAACGAGGGAGCCAAGAACAGCTTACTTGGCGGAGGCAGACCATTTTCGAAAGTTCGCCGAGTTGTGTAACAAACTTTACTCAGGATTGGTTGCCCGAAGGGACAAGGGTGGGGGTTAGAAACGACAGAGAGAGAGAGAGAGAATCAGAGGCAGAGAGGCACGTCTACGGATCAGAAACAGAGACAGGAAGGCAAGAGACAGAGAGAAAGAGAGAGAAGGTTCTCGAGAGGAGGAAAACGGAGAAAGCGGCGAGAACGAGGTGAAAGGAGACGACAGAGGCTCCGTGTGGCAAAGGAGGGAGGGATCCAACGAGAAGAGATCTCCTCGGAGAGAAGAGATTCAGTTAGGATTCTATATAACCGATCCACCGTTAGACGTCCGACCAAATACTACGTGCAACTTCGTAATGATAAGCGATACCCGGGGATGATGCCTTTGGGAGGGCGGATATCAAGTGGGGAGGGAGAGGGGGTAGATTTTTGAGAGGAATGTAAACGGCAATCGAAAATATCTTCTCTGCAAGGGGAAGAGAAATGAAAGAACGGTTTCTTGTTGACAGATGGATAGTCGTGTTTCGAAGTATGGATCTATGGTGTTGGCAATTTGGCCACGCGAGAAGAAGAGGGAAAATAAGATGAAATATGTGAATGTACAAGTTTTGCAAGTGTGCAATTATTTGAAGATGAAGAGAATATCAAACGGAGAGATGTATGTCGATCTTAATGTAATTGGTAATTTTGATCTTGTAGAAGGAGATATGGTGGAAAAAGAGGAGGAAGCGCAAGTTGGTAACAATAAGCGATATTCGAAGATGCTCCTCTGATAATCTAAATATATATACATATCTACATATCTAATATTTGACAATAGAATAATAACTGTATTAACAAATAATAACTGTATTAAATTTGATAGATTTAGATTAGGTTAGATATTGGACGATCATTAGTTTAGAATTCTTTTATTTTTAATGTATATTAGATGTATTTTTTTATTCTTATGTTTCTTATGTATTTGGTAAGTCAATGTTTCGTATTTGGATAAGGATAACTGATATATCGGTTAGATTAAATATAGATTTATCGATAATTTAATTAATATCGGTTCAATCATGCAAGATGGTGACTAACAGAAAATCTAGGTATAGATATATATAAATGGAACGAATCAAAGAGAAATCGAAAAAACTAAACGTATCCCGATTTAATGAAACGAGTTGGAAAGAGATTCTCGCGCTTCTCTTTTTAAAAGGAGACTGTTTCGCGTAATTTCTCGCGAAGGAAGAGTGGAAGGAAGGAGAAAGGGGCGCGAAAGATGGTCGATGATCGGTCGGGGGTTGGCACAGATCACAGAGCGCGCGCAGGATGCGGCCGCGGTTGCTTGGCCGACGCTCCTAATTCCGTCGGTCGCGCGGACGTCAAACAAACAACCGGCAATTAAATGCAAATACAGCTAATGCGTTCTGGGTCGAATGTGCAAGTCACCGGGCTCGTTATGGAGATCCACCCGCGGCCATGTTGTTTCCATTCCCGGCCTCTACGCGTTTACGCGTCCCTCCCTGCCCCTCTCCCTCTCTCTCCCTCTCTCTCCCTTTCTCGTTCTCGTTCTGCCCGTTCCCTCTTTCGCGAGCCGGTCGATATCATCCAAAGCTGGTTTTAAACTGAACGCAACATCGGGGAGATCGTGGCGGCCGAGTCGTGGAAACGAAACCGTAAAGAGATGCCGCGTTTGGATAAAGCGGCACGAGCAAACATAAGAGGGGAAAAATATCGATCGACGATCCATCACGAATTTCAACGTTCCACCGACGCATACCTTCGTTTCCCGGCCAAGTCTCGGGGGGAAAGGATCGTTGCGCGAGATCGTGTTGCTCGCTGGTCGAATCCGAAAGCGAGCGTAGTAGTTGGATGTTTGGAGAATTTGAACGGTGGTGGACGATCAGTGGATAGGATTCTTTTGATTGACGAGTATTAGATAAGACAAGTGTTTTTAATAAATCAGGATATTTGGATAAGTAAGTGGTAGAGTTGGTTGTTAGGTTAGATATAAATGTTTTAAGATTTAATTCATTAGAGTAATTTATAATTTATAAAATTGGTATTAGTTCAATCGTGCAAGATGGCGCTGCTATAGAAATCTAGGGAATAGTTGACGCAACGGGACAATATCAAACTATGTTAAATTTGATAGATTAGGTTAGGTTAATTGGACGGATTGAATCGTTATTTACTTAAGATTCTTTTATGATTTGGTAAGTGCTGTGCTAAATCACACGATAGTACTTTGGATAAATAAATGATAGATTGGATGAGTTAGATATTGGACAGATTCAATGTTGGATTATTGTCTACTTAGAATTCTTTTATTTTTGCATATAAAATGTATAATTAATTTTTTTATCCTTGTTTCATTTTTAGTAAAGTGCTTTGAGGTAAAGTTTGAATAAATAAGTGACAGATTGGTTTATTTATAATTTGCAAAATTATTAGTTCAATCGTGTAGGATGGCGCTGCTATAGAAATCTAGGAAATATTTGGTACAATGGAATAGTAGCTGTATTAACAAAATTTGATAGATTTAGGTTAGGTTTTATATTAGATGATCATTAGCTACTTAGAATTCTTTTACTTTTGATACGTATTAGGTGTATTCCTTTATCTTTATGTTTTATATTTGATAAGTTAGAATGATACTTTGGATAAGTAATTGATACATCGATTAGATTAAATATAGATTTACTGATAATTTGCAAAATTAATGATATTAGTTTAATCATGCAAAATGGCGCTCCTATAGAAATCTAGGTAATATTTGATACAATGGAATAATAGCTGTATTAACAAAATTTGATAGATTTAGATTAGATTAGATATTGGACGATCATTAGTTTAGAATTCTTTTATTTTTAATACATATTAGATATATTTTATTCTTATGTTTCATATTTGGTAAATTAATCTTTCATATTTGGATAAGGATAACTGATATATCGGTTAGATTAAATATAGATTTATTGATAATTTAATTAACGATATCGGTTCAGTCATGACTTACAGAAAATCTAGATGACATTTGTTACAATAAGTTATCAAGTTAATTCTCAACAAAATTTCTCCACGTAGTATCAAACTAATTTAAGAAAGAAAATCTTTAAACATCCCATTCTCAATTACTAATCCACGAATCGATCCAATCCAATCGTTCAGGACTCGCGCAACCAACACCAACAACCGCCGCCGCTGGAACGAATCCCAGGCTTTCGATGCCTCGGCGGATATTTCAATTTCCTCCTACAAGATTAACGGAGGATAAAGATGGAGCAGTCTCGGAGGACATCGAATCACAGTCTTCTATTCGATCCGCCATACCGATCGGCAGGTTAGCTTAAACCTAACCGGAGACGCGGATCAGTCAGGGTCTTCCTTTTTACCTTTTCGCGTTCGTAACGCGTTTAAGTAAGCCCGCCTATAATCCGTATAGGAAATTATAACGAAATTGAAAAAATATAATACAAATCACCGATACTCTCACTACTCGAGCATCGCCCAAATTTTCTATCTTAGATATTTACTACTAAAAATATACTTAAATTAAAAACTATCCAATATCCATTTCCCTACAAGTCTAACCTCAAAACCTTAACTATCAGACCATCTATCTTATCAATTATTCAATTACTTTTAAACTTCCATTCCTCTCGCATACTTGACCAATCTAATTCTTTCCATATATATTTTTCCACCGTTTCTCCGCTATACCGTTATTCCCGTTCAAGGGACGAATCGGTGTTGGATAACGGATGGATAAGGGGGGACGAGGCGAGGCGAGGCGAGGCGAGGCGTGTATCCACATTATGGGCCGCGCAC
>NW_006263433.1:451681-452880 GCF_000469605.1 Apis dorsata
ATATTACACGGGTCAGGATACACGAAGCCGCGGCGTATCGCGCAGAATAGACGAGCGGATTACGGGTTATACACAGTCTGCGGGATTTGAGGGATGTATAGAATCATGGATCTGCGCGCGGCGCGAGTGTGCGTGCGCGGGCGCAGGCGCCCTCCGGCCTGCTGCTGCGCTCGTCGCGGACTCGATTACGGAAGCAGGGAAGAAGCCATCTCGGAAATCCCGGGGGAGGCAGCGCGTATCGTCGAAAAATCGAAATCGAGAGGATCGATCCTGATTGTTTTCCGCCTTGGAACTCTTGTTGTCGAGACGATATTTCACGAGTATTCAGAATTTTCTTTGATGGATCTCGAGTTTCTTTTCAACGTTGGCGATAATTTTATCGGGTCGAAAAGAGTTAGTTTGAGTTTTTCGATCTTTCGTTCGATTTTGAAAGGAAAAGTGTTGATTCGAAAGATATAGGGTCAGATAAGATAATTTTCTTAATTTTTTGATTTTGTCGGTATAATAGTTATCTCTTGCAAAATAATTTTTTATGCAATCTTTCGATTTTTAAATAATTCTTAAGTAATAATTATTTCGGTATTTCTAATTTGGAGTTGGTTTTTAAATATTTTTCAACGTTGGCGATAATTTTATCGGGTCGAAAAGAATTAGTTTTGAGTTTTTCGATGTTTCGTTCGATTTTGAAAGGAAAAGTGTTGATTCGAAAGATATAGGGTCAGACAAGATAATTTTCTCAATTTTTTGATTGTATCGGTATAAGAGTTATCTCTTGAAAAATAATTTTTTATGCAATCTTACGATTTTTAAATAATTCGTAAGTAATAATTATTTCGGTCTCATTTGGAGTTGGTTTTTAAATATTTTTCAACGTTGGCGATAATTTTATCGGGTCGAAAAGAATTAGTTTTGAGTTTTTCGATGTTTCGTTCGATTTTGAAAGGAAAAGTGTTGATTCGAAAGATATAGGGTCAGACAAGATAATTTTCTCAATTTTTTGATTTTGTCGGTATAATAGTTTCGTTACCTCTTGCAAAATAATTTTTTATGCAATCTTTTGATTTTTAAATAATTCTTAAGTAATAATTATTTCGGTCTAATTTGGAGTTGGTTTTTAAATATTTTTCAACGTTGGTGATAATTTTATCGGGTCGAAAAGAATTAGTTTTGAGTTTTTCGATGTTTCGTTCGATTTTGAA
>NW_006263433.1:452897-454515 GCF_000469605.1 Apis dorsata
AGTGTTGATTTGAAAGATATAGGGTCAGATAAGATAATTTTCTCAATTTTTTGATTTTGTCGGTATAATAGTTATCTCTTGAAAAATAATTTTTTATGCAATCTTACGATTTTTAAATAATTCGTAAGTAATAATTATTTCGGTCTAATTTGGAGTTGGTTTTTAAATATTTTCAGTCCTTGGTGATAAATGGTTGAATACAATAGTTCGATATTTGATTTGCTAATGTCAGTTTTTGAAATGGATTTTTTCGGTTTCTTAAATATTTTTTTTGTTTTACATCATTTTTATTTATAACGATGATCGAGCAAATTTTTTTCTTTTTGCATATTTGAATTCGAAACGAATACAACTTATGTTTGCGAGGTTAAAATTATTATCATATGTTGCATCACATTACAAATATTACAAATATGACGAATAAAAAGTAGACGTAACTCTCGATATCTCTTTATTTACGCACCAATACTTTCTGTATCTGTTAATTAAATTTTGCATAATTTCTCGATCGGCCCGTAAAAAAATATATTTCAAACTTGTAACAACAGATAGACTGACCCGATTTCAATCAAGCAACATTGATCATTTCCAACAAAGTCAAAGGCTGACGTGATTTACGTCACTGATCCGTGAAAACTTGATCTCCGTATACTCTCGCTTAATAAATAACGCGTGCATGCGCCACACGTTTAACCGTAAAAAAGGAACACGTGGCCGGAACAATGCATGAAATGTTGATCCTCGAAACGATCGAAACGTCGTTCGTCAAGGTACACACAAGCACCCTACAAAATCGTGATAGCGATCTCCTTCTATTAAGCTTACCGTGTCACGTGGCTTCCCAAGGATCGCTGGCCATGTTTCACGACGCGCACGTTTCGATAGCAGTAACGCAACACGCGTATCAACATCTATATCTTGTATAACGTATGTGTATGTATATACATATATATATATATATATATACACATTTTCTTATGCCGATATATTAGAATTCAATTGCTCAAATACGATTACTATGTACAAATTTGCAAATTATTTTCAAATAGCTTAAACATATGTTGGCTGCCACGTATCCCGGATGAGTTCTTATCGGATCCATATTTATCACCGATCTTCTCTTTACACGTTATTAAATAAATAATTAATCTCGTTTTAACACGACATTGAAAATTTTAAATCCACGTGCAAACAACACATATATCATTATATCAGCAGCTCCTTCAAATTTCACGAGAACGGATTACGCGGAGTACATACCGCGTCATTCCCTCGACGAAGAAATAAACTTCTTCCAAAAAAATTTATCATGAATTTTCTTTTGCACGCAACTAATCGTATTTCTCTTAGTCCCGCATCGTCAACCTCTCCTCCAACCCCTTTCATTCCCCTCCCAATTTAACCGCGCGTAAAGTTACGACGTCTCCGCTATCGCGTCGAATTAGTTTGGCCCATAATACACGAGAAAATCATATGATCGGGACGCGGGATGGACAGGGCGAAGGATGGTGTATGCGCGGAGTAGTGGGGATAGAGCGAATCGCGGGAGAGGACGGAACAATGGGACTGGTGGAGCGCGAGCATTTAATTGTTTCCGCCTCTGTCCGCCGCCGCCGCC
>NW_006263433.1:454828-456539 GCF_000469605.1 Apis dorsata
AAAGAGAGTCGGCGGGACGACTTAATTCACTTGTTTCGATGGTCCGCGATAACGATGCCGAGATAGTCGCTTCTGCTTTTTGAAATATAGCGGGTAGGGTATTAAAGGGAGGGGGAAGGCTACAAAGGACTTAGGGTTTTCTTTTTTTGGTCGGTGTGACGGAAGAGAGATGTCGTAGGGGAGATAAGTAATTTTTGATTAAAAATATAAATATAATTGGGTAGGATTACGTTTATACGAATATGTATATTTATTTCTTTCGATTTTGATGACTGGAATAGAATATATTTTTGCTTTTGAATAATTTTGAACGGGCAAATGGAGAATCTTTCGTGTAATTTTTTATTGGAAAAACATTTATTTGATAATGATATTCTTAAATACAAAAAGTTTGCGAAACAGCGGAATGTTAGAATATATAATATATGAATATTCTTTGAAAATCCTTTTAGTATTAATTATGAATAAAATTGACGATTAATAAATTTTAGTTTAACTTTCTAGGAATCTAAATATGATAAAATTGCTTCAGAGAGTAAAGTTTTATCTTTATGATTTAAAATTCAACGAGATTAATATTTTTAGCGGCAAATATAAAATATAAAACTATAAAATTATCCATCGCGTGAAATTCGAGGCATATAATTTCATTAGCACGTGTTATATTGTTGGAAGAAAATTCTCAAGAAAGAAAAAAGGGGAAGAAAAAAATAAAAGTTGAGCAATGATTTCGGCGTGTAGCATCATGAAAGCAAACGCTCATTTGACAATCCAGTTGCTCCACCGCTAGCATTATACGTATTTGGCGAATGCAAAACCGTCAATGGAGAGCAAGGGTTAAATTATGTATGCCGCGCATAAACGGGCCGTAGTATGCAAATGTGTACAAAGTGTCTGGAACATTTTGCCAGCCGTTATTCCCCGGCTTATGAAAACCCGACCGCGAGCTGGCATATCCAACTTCTCTATCAGCGTTCCATTCCATCCGTGTAACGTTTCGCGAAACCAAGCCAAAATTCCCCCTCCACATCTCGCCGATTACCGATCGCCGATTTCTTCTTTACCAACCAATCGTCGATCTTTCGACACAAACCTTCTTTCTTTCGAAATTTTAACTTCTCCTTCGATAAATTAAATCTTTGAAATTGATCGTTTATGTTTAAACGATGCGTAATTTGGATAAATTATTCCGTTTGAATTAATTGGATTTTAAGGGATTACAGCATTTCGTAATATAATATTAATCATTCGCCAATAATCCGAGGGTTACCGTTTAAAGCGAACAGAAAATAATTTAAAATAATTTCTTTTTTAACTTCTTCCTTCGATTATCTTTTAAGTTAAATGACTTCGCTTTTAATTTCTTAGAAATTGATTTAATTTTTGTCCCAACAATCTCGAATAAACTTGTCGCGCGAAATCATTCTCTAAATTTCTTCATTCTCATCATCTTAAATCTCTCGTGACAAATACGAAACAATATATAACAACAATATAAAGCTCAATCAAACATCGTCCAACACCCTCGTACACATAAAAGAAGGAACACAACGCGAGTCGGATTTCGCACATCCCTTTTTACATACGCACACGCGAAACGCGGTATGCAAATGTGTACAAAGCAGGCAAGAACATTTTATAACTCCTTCCTCTCTCCTCCTCCTCCTCCTCCTCCTCCTCCTCCTCTTTTCCTCGCCTCGCGGCTCGCGCA
>NW_006263433.1:456631-458719 GCF_000469605.1 Apis dorsata
ACACACACTCACACCCATCCACCCACCCACACACACACACACGGCGTACACTCCTCGGAGGATGAGATCGAGGGGGGCCGCATCTCGGGATGGGTCGGGCACAACCCATCGACCGCCTGGTTCCCCAGGCGTTACATGCCTCGAGGCGGCGAGCCAACGAAAGTCGCGTCCTCTCCGCTACGGTGTATGAATAAAATATTATTTTCGCGCGTACACGCCCGCCGGACGGGACGGCCGGCGTCGTTTACCGGGGACGCCCTCCTCGCCGCGATTAAAGCGGACTTGACGCGGTAAAACACCGGCTAATTGGCTTACTCGCGGCGATATGGGGGAATTACGTTGGAGCCGTCGTTTGTCCGGGGTCAGAACAAGAATTTCTGCGATGATGAAAATGTATTCCCCTTTTTTTTTTCTATTTTATGTTTCTTTCGTTTTGTTTTTGGAAATTGTTGCAGTGAGATTCGTTGCTTTGCGAGGAATTTTTGTTTAATAGTATATATTTGTTTGTCAGAATAAGAATCCCGCGATGATGAAAATGTATTCCTTTTTTTTTTTCTAGTATATTTTATGTTTCTTTTGTTTTATTTTTGGAAGTTGTTACAGTGAGATTCGTTGCTTTGCGAGGAATTTTTGTTTGATAGTATATGCTTGTCAGAATAAAAATTCCGCGATGATGAAAATGTATTTCTTTTTTTTTTTTCTATTATATTTTATGTTTCTTTTGTTTTATTTTTGGAAGTTGTTACAGTGAGATTCGTTGCTTTGCGAGGAATTTTTGTTTAATAGTATATATTCGTTTATCAGAATAAGAATCCCGCGATGATGAAAATGTATTTCTTTTTTTTTTTTCTATTTTATGTTTCTTTCGTTTTGTTTTTGGAAGTTGTTGCAGTGAGATTCGTTGCTTTGCGAGGAATTTTTGTTTAGGGATAGAGAAAATATGCTGGAGGTAAAGTTATAAAATATATCGTGAAGATGGTATCATTGATGATTATTAATGTTTGCAGGATGAATTATAAAAATATTGTTATCGGTGGTAATTGAAATTAATTTAGAAAAAATGTGTTATATGAAAATGTATTATATTGCTTTCGGTTTTTTTAACTTTGCGAGGGATTTCTACTCTTGACAAAGATTTGCAAAGAGATGCTACTATGCAATAGCAAAGCGTGTATTTTAAATTTTAATCTCATGAAATATTCCATGTGATATTTTGAAAAACGTCTTTTTGAAGAAAAAAAAAATCCAACATTATTACACCACAAATTACGATATCATTTAAAATCGCCAATTACCAAGAAACCGAATCATACCCGATGAAACACAAACACTCCCAGAACAGAGAGGAACGACTCGGCAAACCGATGCAATCGAATCCCGACCAAACATCCCACCGTTCGCAAATAAAAACATTCCAACCGATTCATTAACCCTCCCTCTCCCTCTCCTCCCTCCTCCCCCCTCTTCCTTCCCTCTTCATCGCAATAAAAGACGTCTCGCGACAATTATCGTCAAGTCGCAAAGTGGTAACGCAATTAACTCCGGGGACATTTTTGTTGAGCTTACTCTCTCTCTCTCTCTCTCTCTCGAACAGAAAGAATGTGAGAGAGAGAGAGAGAGAGAGAGAGGAAGATAGAACTCTCTCTAATTCGATCCCAGCTGGCGCTTGTTCACCTCGTTTTTCGATCGCGATCCCAGGCAAGGAAGGAGGAGAAGGCTTCGCAGAAAGGGCAAATAACGTCGTTAGGGAGCGACTAATGGAAGAGCCGCGAAAATTATTGCCTCAAACGTAGCGTATTTATCACGTCTGCTATCTCTGCACTCCGCCGCCTCCCGCTCCCCCTCCTCCTCCTTCCCCTCCCCTCCCCTCCCCTCCCTCCTTCCGTCACGGCAGCTCGGCCTGCCAACGTGTAATGTATTTTAAAAGCGTGCCTTCCGAGGGCGGCGTCAAAAGCCGATATAAAATATGATCAAATAAAGCGAGCGGGAATTAAATTTGCCGGGCTCTTTCTCCGCATCACGGCGCGCACCGCCTCGCCTCGCCTCGCCTCGCCTCTCCTCGCCTGTCCTCGTCTCTCTCCTCGGCTC
>NW_006263433.1:458738-460650 GCF_000469605.1 Apis dorsata
GGAGGAAATTGCGCGAAAACCTTCGTTCGGCATATACTCGTTCGCGAATACTTCTAATTCGACATCCACCATCCCATCTCTCGATATTTCCTTCATTTTTCCTCCGTTTCGCACGTTTTCCCCAAGTAAGTAGTTTTCCAAAAGTAAAATAATTTTTTTTTTTTTCTTTTGGAAATTATTTACACGCAAAAAATACGACCCTTTCTCGGTCCTTTCTTAGTAAGTACGTGTGAAATGAGTGGAAGAAAAATTCGAAATTCGTGTAATTATACAAAATTCGATAATATCTTGAATCGAATCGAAAAGAGAAGGTCGAAATTTCGAGGAAATCGCTCGACCTCTCTCTCTCCCTCTCCCCCTCCCCCTCTTCTTCTCGTTCTTCAA
This sequence comes from Apis dorsata, assembly GCF_000469605.1. Lineage (NCBI taxonomy): Eukaryota > Metazoa > Arthropoda > Insecta > Hymenoptera > Apidae > Apis > Apis dorsata. Next base: position 459,123 of record NW_006263433.1, read on the forward strand.
TTAACTCCTTCGGAACGACCGTTATCTACTCGCGCGGCGGTGACGCGAAAAATTACAGAGATTTTTCACGTTGTAGTAGTAGTAGGTCGGTCGGAGAAGAGTCGTCGAAAGGATTTTCCTTTGGTCTCTTCGATACGGGGGTCTCGAGCGGGTTGCGGAGCGCGGCGTGCGAGGAGAGGGGAAGGGGAGGGGGGGAAAAAAACGTGATCGTGTTCTCTCGTCGCGGTGAACGCGAGCTCGCGCCGCGTCGCGCCGGTTCCACGAAGATAAAGGGAATGGAGAGGCGGAGAGGTGAAAAGGGAGGTACACGAGTGGTACACGAGTTGGTACGCGAGAATGTAGCGCGAAGATACAGAAGGCTGGAAGCGAACAAACGTCCGTCCTCACTTGTATCGCATGGGTATATGTGTATATATATGTGTGTGTGTGTGTGTGTGTGTAAGCGCGTGTGTTCGAGGATGCCTGCATGGCAGGTTAATACAGTAGCCGCGTAGAGTGGAGGGTGGCTGCTGATGTAATTTTTGCCCGTTTGATGTCTTTAATGGAATCAGGCGCGTATCTAGCAGGCGCCACTCAATTTGCAGGGTGCGACTAATGGCTGCCGAGAGGTAGACACGGACGAATGCTCGGCCAACCCCCTCGGCCGCCTGCTTCGTTTGGTCACTCGCGCTCGCGCTGGCCCATACCTGCCATCCCTCCTCCTTCCTCCCCTCCCCTCCTCCCACCCATGTATCTCGAGATAGCTTTAAATACACACATCGCGCGTTCGTCTTCTTCCTGCGTGGAAATTTCTTCCCCTCTTGTTTCGAAACGGGGAAGAATTTCGATCGTTTTAATCGGAGGGAGTGTGCGGAGGGGGTGGTTAAGGAGAAGGAGAACGTTGTTCAGAATTCTTTTGAATGGAAGAGTCGAAGATATATAATTCCGAGATTTTGCGATAAAAATATCTTCTAATCGTAACGTTTCGATTATTTCCCCTCGAAACGAATTGCATTCAATTGTTTACAATAACATCGAACCTCCTGCATCTGAATGAAAGAAAAATTCTAATTAATCCTTTATAAATCAACGAACTTCGAAGTTATATTCCTGTAATAGAATCAAGAATAATTATATACGTTTCCTACGTTTCCGTTTGACTTATACAAACTCGACGCGAGAGAAATTGCGAAAGGAGTGGAGGAGGGGGGGAAGGAAAAGCGAAAATACCATTTGGACGAATTTTTTTTCTCGCCCACTCGGGGAGGGATGCATCCCCCCTTCGAAACTCTTCATACACGGAAAAGTCTTAAAACCGGTCGCGACTCCTCCGCTCATTATCGCGCTATTCTTCGCGAGCGATCGCGCGGAATGATAGGCGAGCGCAACGAGTGAGTGTATTTAGCCGAACGCTTCGACCTAAATGTTTGACATTAGCGAGCGCTCGGCTCAGAAAGGGGGAGAGGGGGAGGGCGGGCGTTGGATAGATAGGTGGCGTTTCGCACCCTCCTCTTCGAAACGTCCCTTCTCCTCCCCCCTCCTCCCCCTC
>NW_006263433.1:461065-466153 GCF_000469605.1 Apis dorsata
ATCCCGTTGGAGGACGAAATCGGCAATTTAAAGATCGGTCGCTTCTCTTGTCCCCTTTCCCTTCCTCCCTCCATTTTTCTTCTCGATGCTGCGCTCGGTGTTTTTTTTTTCTTTTTTGATCGATTTTTGATTTAACTTTAAACAGAGAGAGAGAGAGAGAGAGAGAGAATTATTCGTTTTGATTAATTATTGATCGAAGTTAAGATAGAGAGAGAGATTGTGTCGCATTTTTACAATTTGTCGAGTAACTTTGAGAAGATTTAATTTAATTTCTAGTATAAGAGTTGAATTATCGATGATTACGTGATATTGTGATAATCGATTGAACAAATCGTTGATGGGTCAAGAAAAGTTTTGCAAATTATTATTGCAATTGATTTGACGAGAGAGATACGATCTATAAAATATTTTGAATCGTAATGTCGAATCAATCGATTTTCATTTTTTTTTTTTTCTTTAACTAAAACCTCAAAGCAAACATCGCCACATCCAATCAATCATCTGTCCCGCCCCGTTACTTGAAATTATCAAACAAATCCCTATTCGGTTGCTCGGTTGAAAAGAGAAATATCCAAACTTGGGACAGATAAGCGGGGTCCATCCTCTGATCTTATTAATCGTGCGAAACCACAACGGTTTCTTAATATTATAGGCACACCGTATTCAGAAAGGATATAATAGAGCGGGGAGAGGAGGCGATTCGATCGGTGGCGCGTGTGTATAATAACGAGAGGAAACCCGGAGGAGCTTTATTTCCCTCGGGAGCTTAAAAGCCCATTCGGCGAGAGAGGCAAGAGCAAAGACGCGGAAGATCATATCGAAGCAGATAATTGGTCGGTGATCCTCTCTCGAAACCCCGAAGCGTTCTCCTCCTCCTCTTCTTCTTCTCCTTCCTCTTCTCTCTGTTCTTCCTCGTCTCATCGAGAGAGAGAGAGAGAAAAAGGAACACCGTGGAATCCACGGATTGCTTTAATTAAAAGCAATCCGAGCATTCTGCTTCTGAATTTTTTTCTTTTTTTTTTTTTCCTTTTTTTTCTCCCTCCTTTGTTCTCGAAAGAATAAAATTCCTTACGTCGATATCTGATCATCGGTCCACCATTTCTCCAATTGATATATATATATATATATATAAGAATGAAAGTTTTTTCTAATGATATACAACATGTATAGTAAAAATTAATTTTTGTATTATTTTTTATTATTTTATATTACGAAACTAATATTTTGATATGTCCATTGTTTCTTTTTTATCATATTTGTAAAAATTTGCATTCCTCGAGTAAAGATTTAATATAGAGAAATTCAAATGTATAGTTTAGATTCAATTTGGAATGTTCGCTTCGTTAAATCGTGGCTGTTGGGATTGAGAATCAATTATTCCCCCCTCAAGCGGGGAAAACGAGTACTAATTCGTGATGCCAAATCATTTACACGGTTGGTCGAACCAGACCATACGTTCTACTATCTTTAAAATGATAAACTATAATTATAACTTGTACATAAACAAGATACTCTTCGTTTCTATATTTTCTTTTCCATATTTCTAATGAAATAAATTTTCTCACCTTTTCGCGTAAACGAAATTTTTTACCACTTTTCATACCTTTAAACGACGGTTTTGATCGTCGTTTCTTTTCCACAGACAACTCGACGAGCTTGCTTACGAGCTTTCTTTTTCTCGCTCTCTTTCTCTCTCTCTCTCTCTCTTTCTTTGAATCCGACCGAGCTTTCGACCTTGCAACTCAATCAGCGAGACGAGGCCTGTAATCACTTGGCGATGCCGCCGCCATCATCGCAGAGACACCGTTGCTCGCGCGGCGACATAACATCGTGATTCGTCAAAGGAGAATTGAAAGAAAAAATTTAATAGACGCGTTAACAACTTCTTTGTTTCTCTTTGTCGAACGAAATTTAAAAATTTTTAAAATTTATCATAAGATTTCTTTCTAGAAAAAAGAAATTGGCGATCCTCGAATTATATCGGGAATATCATCCGAGAGATGTTTGGATATCTCATTATGTAAATTTTCCAACAGTTTCTATTCCGTTCCACAAAACCTCTCCCACAACACAACACCCATAGAACCATTCCATAACAAGTTTTCCAAATGTAACATTTGTACATCGACGATCCCTAAAATTTCGATGTATAATAAGAATCCTTTCGTTCCCCCTCCCTCCCCCCTCCTCTCACGGAAGACAAAGTTTACACTCGAGAAGCAAAAACGAGGAGCAACAATGGGGGCATAATGCACGGCGTGTCGAAAGAGCCGAAAGAGGGCCTCGGCGTGGACGAGGAGGAAGAAGGGAGGAGAGGCCGAAAAAAGAAAGCGGTGCGAAGAAGGGCCAACCAGCCAGCCACCCTTCACCGATCGATGAAGACGGAGAGGAGAAAAGGGAAGAAGAAGGTTGACCGAAAGGATCGGTAGGAGGAACTCGACGAGGATAAACTTGGAAGGGACGAGGGATGAAAAGCGCGATGAAGAGGAGGAGGAGGAGGAGGAGGAGGAAGAGAATGGAGGAGGCGCAGGATTCGAGTGTCGGAGCAGGCAGGATAAATAAACGCAGCGCGCCGCCCTCTCATCTCGGACACCTCTATTCCACTGTTCGAGGCGCAAGTCATTCTTTTCGTTTCTGACCGTGGAGTATCTGGTGGACGTGGGAGGAGAGGAGAGGAGAGGAGAGGAAAGGTGAGACGAGGCGTCTTTTTCTTCTTTTTCTTCTTCTTCTTCTTCTTCTTCTTCTTCGCTTTTCGTTCGATCCATGCTATGGCCGCTGCGCTCGTCATTAACCTTTTCTCCCCCTCCTAATCATGATCGAGAGATCGTGCCGAGAGTTTGGTTGAATCGATCGTTTTCAATCTTCGATTCAAGTAAGAAAAGAAAGAGAAAGAGGGCTCTAAATTTCCCGAATTTTCATTCGCATCGATAATTGAGAGCTTTTTAGAATTTAGATTCGGGGAGGAATTATTTTTCGATCGATCGGTTATTTTATAGGACGAAACGTATTCTTTTATTGTGTTTTTGCAAAAGAGATGTAAAATAATAGATTGAGATTCGTTTTATTGAAAAAGAAATATTTGAGTATAAGATAATTAAATTTTGGAATTAAAAGGAAAGAAGATACTAAAATGAAGAAGAGATTATTTTAAAAAATAGAAAAGAGACCGCTTTTTGAGACACCTGTCAAACCTTTTAGAGGGCGGTATTTGAATAGTGAGTAACGATTTGGAACGAAACATTGAAAAATAGGAGATTATTTATTGAAAGAAGGAAAAGAAGACAAACAAGACAAGGAATTATATTCGATATTTCGACGAGGAGAGAGGACGTTGGTCGTGAATCTGGAGTAGCATCTGTCGAATCGGTGTAGGTGGTGGCTAAGATGTTTGTAATGCGGGCGAGTATCGAAATGTCACGAGGCAGTGACAGACGGTACCTGCCGCAAATGCGACAGCCTCAACCTGGCTGTGGCGATCGAAGGGTTTCTCGTAACGAGGGATGACCCGCGCCCTTTTAGATTAAATCTGCCCCGTAATCGGCTTTGCCCGGGAACAATGAGTCGCCCCGGAAAATCTAAAAGAGGTAACCCAGCAAACAAACCTCATTTCACTGGCACTAGTGACAGGGAAAGAAGCGTCTGATCCGGATTTTACTAATTTTCCTAACTTTCCTCGCCTCTTTCGCTCCCCCTTCCCCTCAAATGCTCGAGATTCCAGATAAGTTATACGCCGCTCGAGAATCGAAGGAAAATATAATCATTCTGTTTATTATCGGTTTTCCATCGTGAGTAAATACATATCCCGTATTTATAATTCGACTTGTTTCGCACGATGCATTGCAAGATGAAATAAGAAGAAAACGGAGAATTGAATAAATATATTATAAATAACAAATTTAGAATCGGCTTCAAATCATTTAAATATCGGATTACAAGATATTTGAACAAACTCTACAATACGTTCAACTTAAAAAAAAAAATTGTAATTCATATACACGGATATCTAAAAAGATCTAAAGATTTAACTTTGTGTGTAAGATTGAAAAAAGAAGAGAAAAAAAAAAAAACGCGAGGATAGAAAAGCGATAGGAAGCGAAAATAAAGCTCGGTAGAAGAGCGGAGGCTCTCGAGGAAAGATTGGAAACTGGTCGAGCCGGCACGATTTTCTGGATCGTGGCACATAGGGCGGTTCGCGCGTGATTTGCACGATTACCTGTAATGACGCTCGATCTCTCATGGGGAGGGAGGGGAAGAGGTCGTGACCGATCCTAGTGTGTGGGTACAGCTTCGTGACAATGGTCGCTCATTATCGGCTCGCTATTGGCCTATTGTTGCCGGTGAGAGAGCCGGAACGGCCTTACCGACTGCGGCGAGGAGTGATACCGGAGTCCACCGCATCGGTGACGACTCGTCCTTTTTCGACTTGTCGCCAACCGAATCGTGTTCCAAATGCCGCATCCCGCGGATCCGCGGTGAATGATAAAAGGCGAATTTCGAACGATCTGTGATTTTAATGCGACCTACGCAAACCCCTACCCTCGACCATATGGATAAAATTAATTTTTTCCCCCTTTCTTCCTTTGTTGACGCGCCTAGTTTGTGAGATGATAAGAACTATTATTCTTTTTTCCTTTTCTTCTTTTGGCTAGATTGATCGATTCCTTCGAAGCGATGGAATTTTTAATTTGTGAATTTCTGAATTTCGTCATTCTATCTCACTCGAAATATCGATTTCTTTCGATAAGAGTGGAATAATTCTCTCCAAAAGAGAGAGAAAGAAAAAAAAAACCCTCAAATCCTCGTTAAATCTAATTTCCAAAGGAGCAGCCGGAACAGAGGTGCTGCCTCTTCTGCTACCATTCCAATTATTCGTCATCCGCACGTGACGGTAAGGCAAGCTTTTCCCGATAATTTCCTTCCCAACCCGAAAGATCCACCCCTCGAAAGGCGACAACTCTCCTTTCCTCCTTTCTTCGCGGCCCATCGATATTCCAATGTTTCGCCGAGAAAAACCAAGAAAAATAATTTCCCATCTCTCGACCGACGTGTCCCGTCCCCCCGCTACAAGAGGCTTGCAGCGGCTCGCAA
>NW_006263433.1:466495-470650 GCF_000469605.1 Apis dorsata
AACGTAGGCAGAAAGCTGAAACCCGATGGGCGCAGCCAGGACGCGCTAAAACATGCAAAATCATGCAAATTGCGTTCGTTCGAACACCCTCCACCTCCGCCTCGCTCGCGCACCTCCACCCTCCTCCATCGGCTTTCTCCGCGTTTCACTGATCCCATCCCGTGTATCTTTCCCTCCTCGTCTCGCCCCCATCTCTCTCTCTCTCTCTTTCTCTCTTTTCCTTTCCCCGTCCCACTTCTCCTCCTCTCCGCGTTTTTCCTCACCCTTCTTCGACCGCTGCCCTCCTCCTTCTACACCAGCCCGCGTTTGATTCCACCCGCTTCTCCAACATTTACATCCATATCTCTCTCTGTCTCTCTTCTTCTCTGGTGTATGAGGAAAAGGGAGAGGGAGAGAGAGAGAGAGTGTATGTGTGTGTGTGGTAGCATCAAAAATGTTTCAACGATTGCGTGCCGTAGCGTTTGTTCCTTTATTTTTGCCGAGGGATGGAATAGCAGGCTGGGCGGGGCCGCTGCCCCCGGGACACAAAGGGGGATGAAACTTCGCCCGCCATATTTACGTCTCTACGCCGAGTGGGAAACGAAAAAAACTCCGGAAAATCGTTGTTGAGCCATTCAACCCTTTTTTCGGGTTCTTTGCTGCCAGGAGGGGGAGGGAAGGGAGGATGGAAGAGGTGCCCGTTTCGAAAGTCTCGCGAATCGAACGTGGTATTTTCGAACGCGTCGCGGGGAATGAACGACGATTGATATTTTTTAATGAGATATTTATTTCTCTTCTTTTTTTTATTGTTGATTTTTGATAATTTCTTTAACTGAGTTCAATTACCATTTCTTAGCCACGAATTTTTGTAGTAAGATTTTATTTCGTATTAGTAAAGTAAAATGATTGGAATACGATTTCTCTGAATGAAAATATCATTGGAGTCCGAAATTGGACTTTCGTGTGAGTTATTAAATTCTTGGTCGAGGAAAAAATTGGTGCATAATATAGAAAAAAGAAAAATATCCAAAAAGATATACTCGTATTTTTAAATTCCATTTTTTAAAATTTCAAAATATGGCAATGAAAACATTTGAATTTTGAAATGACATGAAATGACATGTTCACCATAATCTTCACTATAAATTCGTAACAAAAACTAGCCCGCGCAATTTTATTATCACATCTCGATAAAAGCATCGACGCGCGGTCGCCTCAACGCGGATATAATTTCTCCAGTTCGTTCGAATCCCACGTATGTCCTCCTATTCTCTGCATATCTCTCGTTCCTCCGCATATTTTTCGCATTTGCTCGCAGTTTTTCCGAGCTTTGATAATCCCCGAAGAGGGATCCTGTGTCCGCTGCCTTCGTAATCCGGCTGCTGTTCGCTAATGAAATTAAAAAAAAAAAAAAAAGGAAAAAAGAAAAAAAGAAAGAAAGAAAAGAAAGAAAGAAAAAAAAGAGGGGGCGGGAAAAAAGAAAGGGAGGGAAGAAAAGCGTGGTGAAAAAAATCGAAGGAGAAGAGGAAGTGGGGAGGGAGGAGGGCTGAAGAGAGAGAGAGAGAAAGAAAGAGAAGAAATGAAAGAGTCGACGCGAGGGGATTTGCAGCAGCGTTGATTAAAACCGCGACGACTGTATGGCTGCATTTGACGAACCGGCGAATTCGCGGTCGGTTGCTGCAAGTATAGTCGATAATACGCGCGTGGGCGTGCATACCATATATATGTATTCGTGCCGTGCAATCTTTTCCCCCCTCCTCCCCTTCTCTTTCCTATTCTCTCTCTCTCTTTTTTTGTTCTCTTAACTCTTTTCTCCTTTATTTTTTATTTGCCTCATTCCTCGCCGGCCAGCGCAAAAGAAACGGAATGACAAATTCCTGAGAGTACGCCATTATAATTGAACGTACGCATTTATTCCTCATGCATAGAGGATATATTTAATACAGAGAGTCTATCTATCGCGTTCCTGCGTATCTTTATCATAGGGATTAATTAGAATTAATGAAATCTCTCTTTCAAGACGGGTAAATTTTAAATGGTTTTTATCGATCTTTTTTTTTTTCTCTCTCTCTTCTTCTTCTTCTTCTTTTTCGATTCGACGTAATAATTTTCAATTTAATTGATTTTATCCAATCGTAATTTTCAAGCGCTTCAAAACGGGTAAAAATTTTCTTCAAAGGAAAAAAAGAATCGAAATTATCGTCGTTCATCCTCTCTTCACGTTCCTAACTCGAGTCAATTTCCAGAGCACGGTCGAAACAACGAAAATCATCTCGAGTGGTGTTTACGACATTTACACAAAGACTCGAGAGAAGGAAAAAGAGAAAGAGAAAGAGAGAGAGAGAGAGTGTGTTTCTCTCCGAGGATGAGAATCGGAATATACGGAACCACATAAAGAAGAAGCGGACGGCAGAGGATGAAGAAGTACCGTTTCGAAACCGAGCAGAACTAACCGACTCATCGCGCGAAATTACCTAGTCGAGTGGGTTCCATCTCGTCGAATTAGTTGAAATTTTCTTTCCGTTCCATTGTACCTGGCCACCCGATCTGACACTGATATAAGCCCGCTTTTCAACCGTCCACAATGGAGAATGGCTAGAAATACCGTACTCTCTCTCTCTCTCTCTCTTTCTGTAAATCTGTCTTGTGCTTGTGTTTCGAATAAAAATAACAACGGAACAATATATCGGCGGGTGATTCGACGATTTATTGTAACGCGTTGTCCGGATCGGTTTCGTGCATGACTCCTTTCGAGAGCCCCGAACGTCGTATCATTTACCACGTATAATTATGATATTATCCATACTCTTTTAATCTCGATCTTAAGCCGAATGCCACCAGTCTGCTCTCGCCTGTTATTAGCCGCGGAATTTTAGAAGCCCAAGTTCGATCTTTGGATAAGAGCTGTTCGATTTGATGATGTTTGACGTTGCTTGGGGAGAAACGATCTCATTTTTATGGTAAATTTGTTAGAATTAGATTCGAATAGGAGGAATACCTATGTACGAAGCGTTCTGTAGAATCAAACATATTTGGTTTGATATCGTTTGATGTTGTTTGGAGAGAAACAGTTTCATTTTTGTGGAAAATTTGTTAGAATTAGATTCGAATAGGAAGAATTTCAATATACAAAGTGTTTTGTATAGTCAGATATATTTGGTTTGATATTGTTTGATATTGTTTGGGGAAAAACATTTTCATTTTTATGACAAATTTGTTAGAATTAGATTCGAATAGGAATTTCAATGTACAAAGATGTTCCATAGAGTTAAAGGTACTTGGTTTCATATTGTTTGATACTGTTTGAGAAGAAACAGTTTCATTTTTATGACAAATTTGTAAATTATGTAAAATTCCAATGTAAAAAGTGTCCTATAAAGTTGAAAGTATATGGTTTGATATTGTTTGGAAAGAAATAGTTTCATTTTCGATATAAAATTATACTTAAAATCAGTTTTTAAAAAAAAGATGGATTTGAAAATCAATCGAATAAGAATGCAATTAATTCTTCAATTTGTAGTTAATTGATCTCAAAACTTGATCGAATGTTACAAAGCTAGAGAAAGCATCGAACTCTTTAGATCGTTCACAATAAGACATGATAAAGAAAAAAGATTGTTTCACCGTTCTATTCCTCGATGAAAACTTGTCAATGTCTTCCTTTTCTTCTCCTTCTTCTTCTTCTTTTTTTTTTTTTTTTTTCAAAAAAACACGCTCCCTCGCCGATATTTGTTCTCGGCATTCCTTACGCTCGCACCATCGACGCTTTAATCTCCACGATCTCCAAACTAAACCCGTCAGCGAGACACCAGTCCCCTGTGGTATTTTAAAAGTTCTTACGCGAAGGAAAACGATATCAATGGACGGTGAGATGTTTCACGACGGCTTGCCATCGAGAAGATAGCGCGATTTGCAACAATGGAATCGATGTTGTCGACCGCGAAGCAACATACGCGGTGTTTATTTAACTAACAAACCACGATTCGCGTATCAAACTCACGAGTTACCAACGTCACTCCTCGTCGATCTGTACACTGTTGCGTATACACGCGGATCGAAATCCGAACAATGCTGCGCGCTATTCATCGAAAAGGAGAAGACATCGAGCTCTTATCGAACGATGAATTCATTCTTAGAGAGAGAGAGAGAGAGAGAGAGAGAGAGAGAGAGAGAGAG
>NW_006263433.1:470751-475173 GCF_000469605.1 Apis dorsata
AACAATCGTTGGAAAATTGTGTGCAAGTTTGAACACAAAAGTCTCTTAATTCTTCTTTGTAATCTCGCGTGAAATTTAATTGGGGATTTAAAATTCTCCAAAAAATTATTCACATATAAAGGTATAAAGAATATTAATATTGTAGCGGTGAAACAGTTTTGCGCACTCGTTCCGTGAAACGAAAATCGTGAAAATCGGAAGCAAAGAGATTACATTCAGCTTCTTGTCGCGGCGTTAAGAAGGATCAACGTTGACGGAGCTAACCAACCGTAAGGACCTCTAAGGAGATCTCGCGCCGTTATTGTTAAAACTAATCCCACAGCTTGGCTCGTTGAAAAGAATTAGTCGCGTTGGATAAATGGTATGAGAGTGTATGAGATATATTTTGAAAAATCAAGTAATCATATAACTGCGACATATAATATATGTATATATGTTATAACGAGATTACGAAACGAAAGAAAAATCTCTCTTTCTACTATATAAAATATACTATATAAAATATAAAATTAATATTAATAGGAATGAATTTGTATTTGAACGTTAATCGTTATCCCGAAAGAAATTATTATTTCGTGTTAATCTAGTACACAATCGAGGAAATATGTAGTTTATGCAAATATTTTTATTTCTTATTTCTCAAATACTATTACACAGGACTGGTTTTAACCACTATATAGTCCGCAACAAAACCAACTACCTTTGTCCAGTGAACAAGCAAAGACCGCTGATAATGTTTCTTTATATACCCGTGGAGCAACTCACAAAGTCTGAAGTGTGGACACTCCATTACGCGGCGGTAGCAGCAACGAAAACGACAAACCGACCGTTTCAGAGTGGACTTGTGTGCTCTTATGCTCCATACACTGTCATATTTTCGGACCAGGACCTCTCGTGCACGCGCAATTCCTTCCTCCCTTTCGTTAAAATCTTCTCTCCACCGTTTCGAAACATTCGAATATAAATTTGAATGAATTTCTTTAAATCTTTAAATCGAAATCGTACGAGTTTTTTTCTTTTTTATTTACTTTCAATTAAATTCTCTCGTTGCAAACCTAGTACGAGCTTTCTAAATTTTAAAAAAGCTAAGACAGACGAATATTTCGATATCTTGAGAAATAAAAAAAAAAAAGAGAAATGCGAGAACAGAGAATAATTTTTTCCAAATTTCTCTTCGATCCCTGGAAAATTTAATGAAATACAATTTAAGAAGGCAAAAATCATTATTGGACATAGGTTCGTGCGCGTGTACTCACTCAACGGGTACACACAACGAGCCGCTGGATCGTTTACAAAAACTTGGACGTTCGTCCACTTGACGAGTTTCGGCCGATCACCGAGGATTCGCTTGGAGACTGTTCTCGAGGATGACTACCGAATTTGTGTCAACTAATTAACATACCTTCGCGGTTATTGTTCAAGGTTGTGTAAATTATTAGGTGAAATTTACCTATATATATATATATAAAATAATTTTATTTTTTCAATCGAATCTGGATGAAAAAACACAAGCGCATGCAATTACAAATCCAAAGATACGAATATATTTAAAATCTCCAGAATTATTTTCCAACACTTTTTAAATAAATATTGGAAACGCTTGGATATTTTCTCTCCCTCTCTCTATTAACGTCTTTATATGTCTCGCGACACGTGTTCTTCGATCATCGAAGAAAGGAAGCGAGGCAGCAAAGAAACGAAACGAGAGAGAGAAAGAGAGAAGAGAAAAGAAAGGAGAAAATATTTTTGAAATTTCACTTTTCGACATCCATATTCTTCGTAATCATCGATAACAATAATAATAACAACAATAAAAAGCCAAGCGCTCCGGAATTAACACCGAACCTCGCCCCTCTGTCTCCACTTTCGAAGGGAATCGGGTATACAGTACATAGCCCGATAATCGAGGGCCGATTCGATGCCAGGGGATCGTTCGAATTAGTATTCAACGGCTTATCCGCGAGCGTTTATTTTCCAAAGACCGGGCAAATAGGTGTGGGCTAATGGTGGTGGTGGAATAGTGGTGGAAGCATCGAGGGTCTTCCATCTCGCGCTAACGTACGCTTCCACGACCACGACCACGACTCGTTTCGTCGCGAAAAGCACGGCCCGGTTGCGATGGGCATGTGGTGGTGGTAAACTGTTGGGACGCTTAACCGACACACACAGGCGTCGCGACGGAGCGCGCCGCGTCGCCGTTCCCGTCTTCGAAAGGGCAAGGCCGCTTTGGCAAGAGGAGGAAGGAGGGCGGCGAGGGGGGGAGGACTGGATGAAGGATGGAGAGGGAGAGGGACGAAAACGGCGGAGACAGAGAGTCGGGGGCGGTGCATGTCAGGAGCAAACTACAGCCGCCATCTTGCACGTGAACGGAATTTCTAAGAGGATGATATGCGCGCCTCAGAGCGATCAGAGCGTGCCATCATCGATGATGTTTCGAACGGCTTACGGTTTCTCGTGGATTTTGAATTAAATTCGTAATTGTCTCGGATATTTTTTTTTTTTTTTTGAAATCGAGAAAGATATTGACGCTCGTGCGGGAATAAATTGAAATTGTTCAATTCTTCAGAGGAAATTCGATATTTCTTTATAATAATCCATCGATCGTTCTTTACTGTCAGATATGTGCTTGTCACCTTATCCCAACGAAATTCGCACCTGCTGCTGCAGATGCAACACGAGAGAACTCTCCTTCTTTCTCTCTCTCTCTCTCGAAAGGTAAACGTGACATATAGGTAATTAATATTAACGTCTTTACGTGTCTCGCGACGCGTGTTCTTCGATCAAAAGAAGCGAGGCGACAAAGAAACGAAACGAGAGAGAGAGAGAGAGGAAAAGAAAGGAGAGAAAGAAAAAATCTAATGAGCTTATTCAACGTCACCGGTCCTGTAATTACCCGCAGGCTGGTACAGGGTAACTTAACCCCCCCTCCCCTCCTTCCCTCCAGCGATTAGCAGTCCCTCGGTGATTACCAAGTTAGCCTAAATAGGGTATAGTGTTTAGGGAGAGTCTACGTGGACCCAATGCTAATCGACGCCGCTGTGCAAGGACTGTACACGGACCTTTTTTGGGAAGGGTGGCATGGCCCGTCGACGGTTTCGCCTATTGTTTCGGGGAAACATCGTTCGAGCGTTGGACAGAAATAAAGGATACGTTGTATAGGAGGCGAGCTTACAACCGGTTGGATGGATTGCATGTAAGATTGTTCCATGTGCTTTCGAGATAATTTAAATCCGATGTTCGATCGATATATAATGGAATATTTGCGCGGAGAAGGGAAAGTTGAAGCAAGTCCGATTGAACAACTTTCTTTTCGGCTCGATTTTGCTTTCGAATTTGATAGAATTCTTATTTTTATTTCTTCGATCGTTTCACTCTTAAAATATAATTTTAATTGTAATCTCGTCTTTTTGGATGTTTTTATATTTCTCAGACAAATATACCATCGTGTTACATGATGACAAAAAACGATACATATCTTTTTTTATTTCTGCCATTTTTTAATTTTATTATCGATAAAGGACGATTAAACAGAAATATACGTTTTCTTTATCTATTCTATATTTTTTAATATTATAATTATTATAATTAGCGATCTATCTGCTTTTGAAATTATCTCACAGATAAATGAAAAAATTCGAGAGACTATTATATTACAACGGTATGATGCGGATCTCGCGTTATTCTCCATTGTGCAACGGCATTGAATCGATTAATTATGCTCCGCGCGACGATGGCGCAATCGATTATCGATTAAGAAAACGGGACGGCGGATTATTCATATTCATAAGCGACATTTGTTTGATATCTTCCCTTCGACATTTGTTAAATGGATTATTTTTCTAACGGTCATCGTGAGAGTGTTCCGCCAAGTCTTCGTAGAAAATGTTAAGGCGCGAACGTTTGTATTGCAAATGTTGTTTGATTGATGCACATCCGTTGAACATTTTCAGGAAAACTTGATCTCTCTCCCTCTCTCTTTCTCTCTTTCCCTCCTCGACATGACGCGGAGTAAATACCTACGAGGAAATGGCAGTTTATTTTTAGTTTCGGTCGAAAGGGGGGACTGGAACGGTGCTTGTACAAAAATAGTTATTACATGGTTACAGAATTTCTTTTCTCGAAATATTTTTAATATTAAACGATATTTATTGCACGACTGTTTCAAATCAAATAAAGATGAAACGTTGAATTATGAGATTATGTACAATTCTCTTTCGATAAAATGTAAGAGAGAGAAGGTGCTTATACAAAAATAGTTATTACATGGTTACAGAATTTCTTTTCTCGAAATATTTTTAATATTAAACGATATTTATTGACTGTTTCAAATCAAATAAAGATGAAACGTTGAATTATAAAATGTACAATTCTCGTTCGATAAAATGTAAGAGAGAGAAGGTGCTTATACAAAAATAGTTATTA
>NW_006263433.1:475301-477520 GCF_000469605.1 Apis dorsata
AATAAAGATAAAACGTTGAATTATGAGATGTACAATTCTCGTTCGATAAAATGTAAGAGAGAGAAGGTGCTTATACAAAAATAGTTATTACATGGTTACAGAATTTAATAAAGATAAAACGTTGAATTATGAGATGTACAATTCTCGTTCGATAAAATGTAAGAGAGAGAAGGTGCTTATACAAAAATAGTTATTACATAGTTACAGAATTTCTTTTCTCGAAATATTTTTAATATTAAACGATATTTATTGCACGATTGTTTCAAATTAAAAGATGAAACGTTGAATTATGAGATATACAATTTTCGTTCGATAAAATGTAAGAGAGAGAAGATGCTTATACAAAAATAGTTATTACATGGTTACAGAATTTAATAAAGATGAAACGTTGAATTATGAGATGTACAATTCTCGTTCGATAAAATGTAAGAGAGAGAAGATGCTTATACAAAAATAGTTATTACATGGTTACAGAATTTAATAAAGATGAAACGTTGAATTATGAGATGTACAATTCTCGTTCGATAAAATGTAAGAGAGAGAAGAAGAAAAATCACGAAATACCTGTGAAGAGACGATCATGTTGTTTCTTCTCTCGAGAAAATCGACTCGAGTTTGGTGGAAGGGTTAATTCTGCGGGGTATAGAAGCGGGCCGGCTCAAAGAATGGTTGAGGGCACAAAGTACGCAGGGAGGCTGCCGTAATACGCGTATTAGCGAGCTAAATGCCCGTTTCAGCTTGTCCCGGGAGAGGAAAAGAGCGGAGGATAAAATTTTGCCCGAAGGGCCGGCAACCATCTTCCCAAGGGACACTCCTATCGCCACCTCGATTCGAACTATCGAGTTTCGTTGGAGGGCGAAACCTGGCAAAACGGCCCTTCAAAACCCGTATACCCGTCTTCTAGAATCGAAGAAAGACTCTCTCTCAAAAAAAAGCCACTCTTCTTCGTTATTCATTCATTTCGAAAACGGCAATCTTAAACAAAATTCTAATTTCTTTTCATTACGTTCTCCTTACGTTCTAAGGGAAGAGAGAAAAGAAAAGAAGAGGAAAAAACAAAAGAAGAAACGTCATCCTCTTCTTCCTCCAATAATCCAATATCACAGAGCGAGGTTATGGAAGGATGGATGGATGGAGGTAGCCTGGTTATAACCGTGAAGCGTTTTCGGTGCACAAGCCAGGAAGCGAGAAGGTAGAAGGAGACGGCGAGAGGAGGAGGAATCGCGGATGGGTTTTCAAGAAACGTGGTCGATGTTTGCCGCGGCCAAAGTGGTCTCGAGTGGCGTCCATTAGCCGGCCACGCGGTTACGTTCGACCTCTCGATCCTCGGCTCGGAGCGCGTGGAAAAGTACACGCTCGAGGGGCAAAGAAAGCCGTGCGTGTGTAAAGAAATACCGTGGAAGACACCTCGATTGCACGGCTACCGGGAGCCGCACGGCAAACATCGGGGCAAAAGCAACGCTCCCCGTGTGCGTGCGCCCAACGCGTATAACTATACCACGGTATATCCTCGTATCAAGTGGCGTCCCCGTCTTTTGCTCGCTTTTTGAAACGTCTCGAGAGTATCGGGACACCACGGCCGTCTCCACGACCGGTCCCAGACCTCCAACGCACCTCCGATCCGTTACGCGCCGATCCGATCGCGAGATCGATTTCTCGAGTTTCCAGGTTAATCGCTTTGCGGTGTGATCGCATCGAGTGGACACGAGGATCGGTTCCGTTGAGTTGAGAAATGAACTTTTTATCGAAACGAACGATTTCGAGTGTGTCGATCGAATTAAAATTTACAACGCATCTTTTTAACGCATCGAACATACATTGTGGGTATTTGTTTTAAAGGCAACAACGAATTCTTCGAATTCTTAGAGGAGTATTAGGTAAGAAGAATTTCGAAAAGGATATATTTCGCCACGAAAGATTTTCCAGAGATCCCTCGTTCGAGGGATATTCGGTGGTGGAAGGCTTCTTCGCGTGACACGTCATCATCCGCTGCCCTTTCTCCAATGCCCGATAGAACGGAGCGCCAGGGCACGTAGAGGCGTCTTAATACACTGGGGTGTTTACGAGAATTGGAAATTCAGGCTGCATAGAGGGCGGCGTTCGGGGCAATCGGGCCTGCGGCGTGTTGCCCTCTCGAGACGGTTTCCACGGGCCACTTTGAATCCAGCCAGCCAGCTTCACGCACGGCCGAATGTCATTACGTCGCGCACGAGGCAATC
>NW_006263433.1:477812-478663 GCF_000469605.1 Apis dorsata
AGTCCTCGAGGAAGAGTCACGAGGGGGGTGGGGAGGGGAGCCACGGTTCGATCATGCGCTCGGTTACACCCTTAAGTACGGTGGCCAATCGAGTGTCCTCCAATGCCTCACGAGTGCCCACTTCCCGTGGTTACAGCTATGAAAGAGAAATTCCAATTAGTTTAGCACCTCTTGATTTTTCAGACCAGTTCTTTTCTTTTCTTTTCTTTTTTTCTGTATCAAGTTTCCTCTAGATTTATTTTAAATCGCAAAAAGAAAAATATTTTCATAATATATGAAATCTTTACAAATTTGTCAAGTTGGTCATTGGATATTGAAAAAGTAAATGGGCTTGCTTCAAATTTTATCATTATATTTTATATTATTGCGATTATTAGATTAATAATTTGTTTTCATAGGAGATTGTAATTTGTCTATCTGTGTTTATATAAATACGCGTATTTGAAAGATGGACGAATCGAGCATCCGTCGAAAGGAGTAGAGAAGAGGAAAAGTAAATGGAAACGAATGGAATAATAGAATCTGTATAATATAATCAAAACATGGATGGAGGGAAATCGATAAAATTATAACGAAATTAACCGATGGGATTCCATCCGCGGGAAATTCAGGGAAATCTCCACCCGGGCGAGCGCCGTTATACAACCAGACGCTGTTAGCAAATATTTTCCAGCGACATTCGCATTATGAAACGTCGCATTTTGCGAGAAATTCGGCTATTTTCCGTATTTTCCAACAATGTTCCGTGTGTGCGTGCTACGAGGCGGCGGGTGGCCGGTATCGGGCCGCCGTTTATTTATTTGTAGCCGGCGTTGGATCGCGCGAATCAATCAATGGGCCCCGCGTTTTCA
>NW_006263433.1:478742-490124 GCF_000469605.1 Apis dorsata
GAAACGCGCATTTGTCCACGACACATGACAATGCACAGCGCCGGTGTATCCTGTGCGTGCAACTTTTGACACAGGATGCACGCGACCCGGACTCGTTTTCAAATCAGGGAAACCTTTGTATGCGCCTATTATCGGCCGCGCGTTAATGCACCCTTCGAAAGGGGGCGCTGTGTTTCGTGTTTTTTCTATTGAACCGTGTACATGTGCGTGTACTAGCCACCATCGAATCGTATTCCTATCCCTCCAATTTTAAATAGTTATTGTTCTTTTCTTTTTCGAAAATTCTTTACTTTTTTAATTGAGAATTTTGAGAATCTTGAGAATATATCTTATAAGGAAATTGAAAGGTTGATATCGTTTTCTCTCGGATATTCGATTAATTATCAAAACTCGAGAGAGAAGAAGTGCGTCTAGAAATTTGAAATATACATACGAAGCATTTGTTATTTCTTCTATACGAAATATAGCGCGCGTAACGTTTCGCGGACGAATTATGCGGGTGATGAAATTGGTGACTGTAAGATAATGCACGCAGTTTCGCTCTGCGCCATTGCCGAACGCGATTTTCCCCCATGCGGAGGAAATTTAGCATGGAACTATTGTTATGAAATTATGGCTAGCCTCGGTATAGCAACGGCTTATGAAAATACAGTTTATTACGCGTATACGTTCGACGCGTATAACAAAACAGGCGAAACTTGTAAATATATATATATATATATATATATACCATGTAAAATTACATGGAAACTTTTCCATCATCTCTAAATACGAAGAATTAAATATAATTAAACGATAAACGTAAATAACGTTCAATATTACAATCGAAATTTTTCATTATTTCAAACTCGATATTTTCTTCCTTCCTTCCCCGAGTTAAAAATCGGATTCGAAATGCTCGTTCACGAAGAAAGGAAAGTCGAGGAGGAGGGAAGCGAGATTACTTCGAGACGAGTGAGTTATAATAAAGTGGTTTGGTCAAATAGAATTCAATTCTAAATGTTTCTCGTTTCATTGTAGCTACTTGTATCCGCGTATTTGTATCCCGCGAGACAAGAAAATATCCTCGTCCGGGAGGCAGCTGGCGTCGCCGCGGGATCCGCCGCGGACACCCCGTGCGAGGAATTCGGGGGACGAGACGATTGTTCGGAGGTATCGAGGCAGCGAAAATCACTGTGGAGGAAAAATAATTGCGCGAAATTCGAATGTTAATGCCCGTGGCCGACAATGGCCGCCACGCGTGAACGTTGTAACGCTCCTCGCCGCTTTCTCGGCTGAACGCGTCCAATTAACAATATTGTGATTCGATGCAAACGTTGCGTGCATCAAACGTTGAGGGATTACGAGCCACCGTCGACTCTCCGTTCGTTTTGCTCCATTATGAGTATACGTCTTAATAATTTTCTTTGAATGGTAAGTTGGCCAGGAAAAATAGAGACTTCTTTGAAAGGAAAGAATGTTTTTTAATTTATTTATCGCGACTCGACAGATAATAATTTTGATAAAATGATTTATATAATGGTAGGTAGTTTAAGTGAGATATTTTTTTTTAAAGATTATTTTGGGATTACTTCGGTATAACGAAGTAATAGAGACAATTGTTAGTTTATTTAATCATTTATTGGAGAAAAAGCAGATGGAGGGTATTCAAGAGAAATCGTTTCGAAAGGACGAACTCTCCAAGACTTCCGTTATCCTGACCGGAAATTGCCCTATGCTTCTCGAAAAATCACCCTCTTCTCGAGAGTCCGCACGAAATATCAAATGTTTAACCACTTTATTTTTCCATCTCTTTTCTCCAATCATCTCGACCCACCCCATTTCATCGTTTCATCATTACGAGACGCACGGTGAAAAGACGGTCCTCGTGGCGAGTAGGCAGATGAAACGTCCCTTCGAATATCGATTCTCGAATCAGGGATCTATTTTGCTCGAGTGCTCGGGTCAATCCTAAAAATACAACATGTGTCGCGACAATGCCTCTGCTATAAATGGATTATTAGGCGTTGGAATTGCGTTGCAACACCTGACGGCGCGAAGGGGAGGAAAGGCGAGGCGGAAGACGGCCCGAATTCAAAATGGCCAGAAGCGTTCTCGAAAGGTGGATTTTTTGGTCCGAGGAGAGGCGAGGAGGGGAGAGGAGTGGAGAAGGATCCCATTTTACGCGCTCTCTTCGCTGCTCCGAGCGAGTTTAGCTAATATTTTACCTGCGTACCACGGAACAAATGTGTTGACCGAGGCCCTTCGCCCTCCTTCTTCGTGTCCCACGGGAAACTGCGCGCGCCAATAGTTAATCTAACGATGAAATCGAAAGTCCAACAATTTTCTTTCTTTTCTTTTTTTTTTTTTAATTATATGTACAGAGTTCTCAGAGAATCTTTTTTGTTTAAAGAAATTAGGAGATAATACCAATAATTTTTATGTATATTAGGGAACAATATGTACTTGTTTCGAGTGTTTCTTGAGTAGATGCAGAATCATCCCCATCGTGCGGTTAATACGCCACTTTTCAGAATACTTTTTACTTAATAGACAGGATTCTAGTATCGCAGTATTTTGTACAAAAAAGAAAAACAAGTCAATCCTTTATCAATCCCATCGATCAATTTTTAAAAAATTCATTAACCTTAAAATTCTTAAAATTTGATCCTAACTTTGAAATTAGCTGTTCTTTAACAGAGAAAATTTTTGTAACGTTCGAATCATCAAATTATTATTGTGATTTGAATAAAAAGCAAAAATTAAAAATCAAAATATTTCCAATTTTTAAAAAATTCATCGACCGTCTCAAAAATTGATCCATTTCGATCATAAACCATCTTTCCTTAACAGAGAAAAATATTCCTCATAAAATATTCCAATTTTTAAAAAATTCATTCAAGCAAAAATCAAAAATCAAAATATTCCAATTTTTAAAAAATTCATCGACTGTCTCAAAAATTGATCTATTTCGATCACACCTATTCCTTAACAGAGAAAATTTTCGTAACGTTCGAATATATCAGATCAATATTGCAAAAACCTTGCAGAAAACTATTGCAAAATATTCCAATTTTTAAAAAATATTCATAGTCTCAAAAATCTGATCCTAACCTCGATCAAAAACCACCCGTTCCTCGACAGAGAAAATCCTCGTAACGTTCGAATGTATGAAACTATATTTTGGACAAAAACCAAAATATTCCAATTTTTAAAAAATTCATGTCTCAAAAATCTGATCCTAACCTTGATCAAAAACCACCCGTTCCTTAATAGAGAAGATCCTCGTAAAATTCTTAAAATTTGATCTTAATTTCGATCACAAATCAGCCATTCCTTAACATAGAAAATCCTCGTAACGTTCGAATGTATCAAACTATGTTTTGAACAAAAACTTGAAATATTACAATTTTTAAAAAATTCATGTCTCAAAAATCTGATTCTAACCTCGATCAAAAACCACCCATTCCTCGAGAGAAGATCCTCGTAACGTTCGAATGTATCAAACCGCTACTATGTTATGGACAAAAAACCAAAATATTCCAATTTTTAAAAAATTCATGGTCTCAAAAATCTGATCCTAACCTCGATCAAAAACCACCCGTTCCTCGACATAGAAAAATCCTCGTAATAAACGTTGGAACGAACCGTTTGAACGGTGGCAAAGAGGGATAGTCTAGCTCTCGTAATTCAAAACCTGGCCAATCTCCTGACGAGGGAAGCGGAAAGCATTCTTGGTATCGGCGGCCCGATGCCATAGGCTAGATCCTAATCCGCGCAGCCGCAAATCCATTTGCAGAGTAACAACTATCGAGGTAACAAGATCAACCGATTCTGCTCGGCTCCCTCCTACCTACCTACCTACCGTCTACGATCGAACGCTCTCTACTACGTGTCTACTACGTGACGTGCACGCGCGCCACCCTATACGTGTGTGCATTCTCCTCTCCTCTGCCGCACACGTGTACCATCCCTGCATCCGGTGTGCATGACACGGACGCGGCGCGTATAGCCGGCATCGTAGCCAGTTACACGCACAGCCGGCCGCCGCAGAGGCCCGTCATCGGTTATGTGCACGTATACGCGCGACGTGTATACGTGTATAGGCAAACAACGCGAGCGGACGCGGTCGAGATCCGGCAATCTGATCTAAATACGTCCGGCGATACCCCAACCCTGATTTCCATCGGATTTTTCGAAAACGTTTTTTTCTTTTTTTCTTCTCCTTCTTTTTATCTGCCATCTTTTCATCGAGAGATCGAGGTGTTAAAGGAGGAATTCGGTAGGAAAATAGAGCGGATCTGAAGAGATTTTTTTTGGAGAGGGAAGTGGTGGAGAGTTTTCGAGTTTCGTTGGAAATTCAATTTGAATATTTGAATATTGATGACGAGGAGGAGAGGTGTTTATCGGTCCAGGTTCGAGATCGCTCGATCTCGTGCGAGAGAATTTGATTTGAAAAGGGTTGGGTATAACTTTGTATAATTTCGAGAGATTCGAAGTTATTGATGAAGTTAATGGATTATTCGATGCTGTTGAAAAAGTGAGATGGGAAAAATATATTGAAATTTGTGATAGGATAAAGGAAGGAGATCCATCCATTTCAAGCACGTTTCTCTCCACGATCTATCTTCGAGTTTGTGTGATTTCGTTTCACGGTTAACGTTGCTACGTCATTATTTGTTAAATATTCGAAAACTCGGAACGATAGATCGGTTTAGTCGGTTTGGAACAACAAACCGGAGCGACGTTTGCATAGCTCGAATGGGCCATCGAGCGGGCAAACGCCGACCTCACTGTTTTTCTAACACCCTGTACACCGTGTGCAGCCTTCTGGGAATGTCGATCACGAGGAACTAGTTCGAGGAAGAATTTTCACGTGACCTACGTCAACGCGAAATTTCTTTCACGTTTCTTTCTGAAGACAAGTTTTTCCCTTTCTTCAAATTTCCCTTCAAAATTTCCCCTTGAAATATCTAAATAACTAAAATTAACAATCCTTTCAAATATCGATTATAATATTTTTTAATACAATCACTGTCAATGTAACTTTTTTTTTTTGAGAACGATAAAATTTTATTCTATCATTTTTTTAACTCATCCCCTTTTTATAACTTACAATCTATATCTAAAATTTCTTCCTCCCTTCTTCGTACACGCAAGTGTACATATATTTTTCTTCGTAATTTTATTTCATCTTATCAAAGATGACTTTTAACAGACGAATTATCGAGAGAATTGTTATTGTACGTTTCATAATTAACAATCGATATTTCAAAATATTGAATTTAAGTATTCTCCCAGTTTCTTCGAAATCGACGAAATCCTGCATCCCGTATCCGTGTCGTTTGTCATCGTCGGAAGCAATATTTAACAAATTGCTTTCGTTTCCACGATCGGGGCTTCTTCTCCTCTGCGCCGGTGTATCATTGAGGATTAAGTTGACGCTCGCAATGCGACCGTTTAAGGTTTCATTTGATGAATCGTGAGACAATGGAACACTTTGCCGCAAAATTCGATAAATCTTGCATTGTTGCTTGTGCAAAGAACGTGCACGAACAGACGAAAATCTGAATCTGGGACGACATCCATCTCATTTCCTGATCTAAGTGTCCATCTCTTTCGTATAAATTAATTCTTCGCCTTCGTGGAAAACGCGTGCTCTTCTTTCAAATCTTTTGCAAATTTTCAAGTTTAAATTTCTTAACTTAAAATATTCTTCTTCTTTTTTTTTTTTCTAATATCCGATGAATTATTTCTCAGTCGAGAAAAATATTGCTTGTTATTTGAGTCGGATAATGAATTCGTGAACAAGCTAACTCATCGTAAAAATTTTCATTTCGTGGAAAACGCGTGCTCTTCTTTCGAATTTACAATCTTTTGCAAATTTTCAAGTTTAAATTTCTTAACTTAAAATATTCTTCTTCTTTTTTTTTTTCTAATATCCGATGAATTATTTCTCAGTCGAGAAAAATGTTGCTTGTTGTTTGAGTCGGATGATGAATTCGTGAACAAGCTAACTCGTCGTAAAAATTTTCATTTCGTGAAAAACGCGTGCTCTTCTTTCAAATTTACAATCTTTTGCAAATTTTCAAGTTTAAATTTCTTAACTTAAAATATTCTTCTTCTTTTTTTTTTTTCTAATATCCGGTGAATTATTTCTCAGTCGAGAAAAATGTTGCTCGAGTCGGGGAAAGGGTGATGAATTCGTGAACAAGTTAACTCGTCGTAAACTTCATCGAACGTCTATGAACGTCTATGAAAAGAATCGTGGCCATTACATGGGGATGAAACGGTTAAGAAGCGTTCAAGAAAAACAGATTATCCAGTTTAGCGGACCAAAGGATTTGTCTTATGGATTTCCAGCCAACAACCTGGAACAAATGTGTTTCTCATTAGAGGCAGGTTTTTCCGAGAGCATTATTTGCGATAAACAGATCGAAACTCGTCAAATAGGAGGATATAGGGTATTTAGGTCTGTTGGGTGAGTATACAACCTCGAAGAAATAATTTTAAAATAAACTAAGCTAAGATACAGAGAGATTCTTTTGTCGTTCTCTTCGCAAATTTGCTCCAAAAATTTTTCCTTTCTGTTTTCAATTCTGAATGATTATCACGATATAACGTTACGAAGATGTTACATTTTTACTCGAAATCGAGGAAAATTAAAGGACCAGGGCGAATCGTCGAAAAATTGTCGACCCTTGAACTTTGCTGTAACTTTGGATAAATATATCCATAATGCATAGAAAAAGTTTCTCGATACGAAACGGTCCTCAAAAGGGAAAATTCAAGCATGTAAAAAGTAGAAACTTTTTGAAATGATAGACTGTTACGCGTTATATATATTTCTTTCTAAAATTACAGCAGTTCAAATCATTGATAATTTTTTTTGTTTTTTAATTATTTCGAATATTACAAGCATGATTTTATTAAACGTATCTATCCATCATTTCAAATGACTTGTAAAAATTAAATCTGTTATTTCATTTCTTCTTTCTTTTCTGATTCTGTAAAAATGTTCGAATTATCTTTCTCTTCGAGTAATATTAATTAACCACGCAATCGATCAAATTCGGTTTTTATTCCTTATATAATGATATAAAAACAATTTGGAAATGAATGGAAATAATGGAAAGATAAAAATTCCATGATGATCCGTGAAATAAATTGATCGAAAATCGGGCAGAGATGTAATAAATGAATGCAACGTTCTAGAATTTTTTAAAATTGTACAGCTTTCAGAATTCGATTTTGCTTGAAATTGAAATGGTGGCGGCAGCTGAGATTTCATATTTAACGCGTCGGGAACGAGCCGCAGCTCGGTTAATTACGAATTTTAACGCTGTATCTTGAACGCGATTCCGCCGGCTAAATTTGTTCGCAAAACTTTTAATAGCGAACCGTTAAAATCAAAAACTCGGCTAAAAGCCGAGTGCCCGAACAAAATGGTTATATATTCTTGAAAGTGCGTTTTAAGCACGGCCTAATATCACACCGTCGCATTATCATTACCAAACACCTGCAAAATAGCATCGATTTTTATCAATTTTAAACCCGATTATTAAACTACATTAACGCGCATTACATAATAATAATAATAGTAATAATAATCCTCGAAAGAGTGAAAAATTAAGAGGAGGGAAAAAAAAAAAAAAAAAAATAATGGATACTTTGCTCTTCCCTTGAATTTTAAATTCAAATTTATCTCCCTTTTATTGAAATCTCTATTGAAATTATTTCTCTTTCGAAAATTAGGATTGTGAGAGAAAATTTTCAATTTCTTTTTTCCTTGTCTTTTTTTCCGCTATTATTATAAATCAGAATTTTATTAATTTCTTCGTTCTGTGCTCGTAGCATTCGATTCGATAATATTTATTTCGTGTAAATATGACGATTCATAAATTATTTATACTATTATAAGAGAGAATCGAAAAAAATGTTCGGAAAACACTTCACGAAAAAATATAAATATTTCTTGATACTTACCTTATTCGCGAGGTTCTCGTCATTTATGTATATAAAAAATTAAATAAAAGTATTATGATACAGAAGAATTTGTTTTCAACCGTTTTCATTTGCATTTCAATTCATTACGATGAATTCATGTATGATAAGACATCGTTTCGAAAATTTGATTTGCGTTAAAATATATATATTTTTTTTTTTTTTTTTTTTTTTTTTTTTTTTTTTTTCTTACAATTTCTCTTAATCTTATTCGATTATCCGAGGTTGCGATTCAGTTTATCGTATTTTGAAATAAGCAATATGAACGAATAGATTAGTCACGATTTTGCATAATTATTAGAAAGAAATGTCAAGAATTGGTCGACACACTTTTTTTTTTTTTTTTTGTTTTTTAAGCGAATGTAAATTTTCGTTATGCGATATACAACAATATTTATTCCGTTTATCTCGCTTTCTGAATAACTGAAATTCAACCGACTCGTATCAGAAGTTTCAATGTTGAAACAAAACTCGAATGTAACGTAGAAACGTTGTTACATGAAATATATACGATGTTTATAACCGTTGAATTGTTTAATATCTATTTATAAACAATTTAAGTGAAAGGAGTGTTGTTGATCTGATAATAAATCAGATAAACTGATCCTTTTTTTCAATAATGATTATTAAAATTTCTGTAAATAATTACTCGTTGGAAAAATTTTTTATAAAATCATTTTAAAAAAATCTTTATTACGTTTGATCATCGTCAAATCAGGATTGAAATTATTGGATTAAATTGAAAAAGAATAATACAACTTCAATCGTGATTTGATGATCAAATGTAATAACGATCTTTTTAAAATGCTTAGTTTTATAAAATTATAATAAGAAGTTTTATAAATTTTTAATAAGAAATATTATAATTCAAGTATATAATTAAAATATAATACTCAAAAAAAAAAAAAAGAAATAAAGATTTTCATTTTCACTTTCTTCATATTTGTCATTTCTATCTTAAATATTCTACATCAATAACTTCACATTTTCAACCTCATTTTGTAATCATGTCCGATTCATTAACATATTTCCAATATGCTTTGCAAAACTTTCAACGTTGCAAGAAAAAAAAAAAATCCAACCTTTTACATAAGACACAATCAACAAGATCTACGTATTTTCTCGTCCATTTACTAAATGGGCACGATGGAAGCACGTTTGTTATTACGACAAATAAAATGTTCAATCAATATGCGTTTTTTCCATTGCGAATGTACATGGAATGTTTGTGTCAACTTTTTGCATTTTTCTCCGCGTTACGAGAATATAGAAAAAGAAAAAGAAAAAAGGAAGAATAACACGAAGGTATTCGTGTTAAGAGACTCGATTGTGCGTGATTTGTTTTTCGATGTTAAACAGTGACGAGTTGTGATTCGTCCCCTCCTGTTGGAAAATAATATTTTACAATACACAGCGATTCAATAGCATCTAGAAGCTATTTAACGATGATGATTTATTATGCGTATGCGTGAAACGTGTTCAATCAATCTTTCACCATTTTAATCCCATTTTAAAATGAATGTATATATACGTATATATTTAATAGTAGATAATAGTCGAAGAAAAATAAATTACACGTAATATCTTTAAATTCCATTCGATGTTTGATGACATCTCTCAAAATCTCGAAACGATTCAATTAAGAATAACTTGTCGATTAATTTATCTTTACGCTAATTCCTTTACAACGAATCAATTTCACATCTGCATCAACTTTGAAATAATTATACATACATGATAATTAGATATTAATCATAATTTAACGATATATAATAATCGATGCGTGAAAATATATCGAAGGATTTTTTTCAATCCCAATCCATTCCCCAAGCTCGCGAAACAGGACAGGGAATGAAAAGAATGAAACGAATGATAAAAATTCATGGGAACAGAAATTTTATTCAGCTTCAATTGCATTCGAGATGCGGCAGTTCCGCGCTGAGAATCTAGAGAGACAGATCGACGACACATCTGTATTTTTGCTTGAGGTAATCTTTAAAAAACCGTGTGTAATATTCCTCCGTGTGTACATCTTCGCAATCGTACCACGATCTATCCATTCGTTTATATATCCACTATGCGGTGTACGTGTGTGCGTGTGTGTATGAGAGTTAATCGTGATACATCTCAATTATACGTAGGCACGTATATATAGGTACATATACATACATACATACATACATCATACATACATACATACATACATACATACATACGTACAGAGGGGGAGGAGGATGGGTTGCACAGAATAATATTATTCGTTTCTGTATCGTTCGAGACGATACAATACGTAATATAATAAAGACGAGGTTATCGATAAATTTTCCTTCTTGAACGATTTATATTACACTTTGAACAGGCGGGTCCGTTTCTCAGTCTGATGTAATGCCCCAAGCATTCGAATTTCATATTTTGCGGGGAAAGAAATTATATTATATACGTCGGCAGATACGTTCTGCCCTTTTCTTTTCTTTTTTTCCTTTTTTTGTTTCCTTTCTTTCTCTATCTATGTACAAAGAATTTTTTTCTTAATAGAATCCCACGGATTGGCACGAGTAATATCGATTCGCATCGATATCGCGTGTAGATGCAGTACCACTTTATATACACATCCTTTAATAATTTACTTTTTTGATTAGTTATAAAAATTAGATCATCGAAAATTTTTAATTTTAAATACTAGTAGATGCTATAGTTCGTATTGGATCGTTTGCTTTTTGAATATTTGAAATTATTTGAAATTTTCTCTAATAAATTTGACAAGTCTAATAAATACAATCCTTTTAAAATATTGTAGATTTATTTGCAAATATCTTTCTTCGAAAAGTTTCTCCCTTTTTTCTTCTTATTATTCAGAAATTGTCCAATTCTGTCCCCTAAAATTATTTATAAAATTTTTCCTCGCTCTCTCGACTCACCGAATCCTTCTTCGAATTGGATCTCGAACGTTTATCACGTGGTAATGTATCTACACTTGTTACACATCTGCATCGTTAATCTTTCAACGTCGATTCACTCATTAACAATCGTTTTCGAAATCCGTGATCAATTTGGTTCGAAAGGTTAACGACCCCTCCCCCCTTTAAAAAAAGATCATCGAATCCAACGTATCTTTCTCAAAATCACGAATTTGGAGTGTGGAAATTCTTCTATATCTCCGACTACACGTATGCACGTTTCCTTACACATTTATATTTATACAATACATATATAAAGTCGTTCCCTAAACACGTGTTTTTCACGATACATGTACATTCAAGTACCGGACTCGAATTGAGAGAAACATCGGGTTCGATACCGACGGGGCCACCATCTTGAATCGAAAGGCGAACGGAGCAAACGGGGGGGAATTCGTTGTTTAAAATGCGCAAAAAAAAAAAAAAAAAAAAAAAAAAAAAA
>NW_006263433.1:490399-491366 GCF_000469605.1 Apis dorsata
GCACCGTATTGTTCACTCGCAATAAATCGATAATATCGAGCAACTAGAAACTAGATCTTATTTACAAATAGAGTAATTACATTAATCTGGACCCTTTCGCATAATTATCGACCCCTTTAGAAGGCTAAAATATCATCATTAACTGGAATCGAGAATACATGTAACAGTTTTTTGAAATAAATCGATCGACTTGTGATCTACGATCCGTATGCCCTCCAAAGAAGGTACAAATTAAACACGATTTCATAGATTAGATCAATAGATCACTGAACACGATATCTATGTAACAGTAATAAATTAAAAGATCGAAAAAGTAACTCGAAGAATATTATTAACGTAAGAATTGTAAAAGGAAAAAAGAAAATAAGTAATCGAGTCTTTGATAAATTGTCATGCAAACAGGGCCCTGATCTTTTATAAATAAAATTATTATTATAATTTCGAAATATAATTATTAGCTTCGAATCGCCAAATAATAAGAAGGAGTGGTGAAAAGATAGTTTCGCAATTTGGCACGACTAGTTGCCACCAACAACGTGACGTTGAGAATATAACATGAAAAACTGATTCATCGATCGATGCTTATTAACCGATCCAACTAAAGATGGCAAAATCCAAAAGAAAAAAAGAAAAAAAAGAGAAAAGAAGAGAAAAAGATTCCCTCCCTCCCGTCACCTGAGAGTCACTTCTAGAAGTAGCTCGCGCGAATTTCCAGCAGCTTTTCACGATTCGATCGTCGAACATCGCCCCGGGGGAGGGGAGGCGAAACAGTTCTTCGAGGAACAGAATCGAGAGGAGGTGAAACACTCGGACCACGATATTATTATTATTATTATTATTATTATTATTATTATTATTATTATTATTATTCGTGCGGGGACGAATTCCATTAGACGGTGGGCCCGGTACTCGAGGTCGCCGCAACGTAATAATTCCTCGCTTGCAAGTGATTCTGAAGATGCAAGCC
>NW_006263433.1:493085-498278 GCF_000469605.1 Apis dorsata
GAGCCGGCCGAGACTCGCCGCCGACACACGCTCTTGGCTCAACGTCGTTCCTCTCTTATCTTCTCGGGCTACGAAGCTCGATATCATAGCGGGCCGATTCGTACACCGTGCGGAGCAGCGACGCGACGCGTTTCAACCCTCCCCTCCTCCTCCTCCTCCTCTCCTGCCCTTCCAAGCGTTGTAGAGAGTAGAGCGCTAGTTTGCTCGGGTTCGGTTAATAGCCGCCTCGTTTTCGAGTGTCCGGGAATCCGTTCACTATGAGCCTGGTTATGAGCCTCCTCCCGTTCACTCGTCTTCTCCGAGAAGAATAGCCGAAAGATGTTTCGATTCTGCTCCTAGTTTTTCTTTTTCTTTTTTTTTTTTTTTTTTTATTTTTTCACTTTGGAAAGAAGAAACGTTTCCTTGCGGTCGATGATAACGTGGAAACGGCGTCGAGAGGTAGTTTGGTGTATTCCTTCCAATTTCGAATATAATTTCGTTATAAGCGTCTTGAGAAACGCGTGTACACGACGAATATTTTCGTATTATATTATATATTTTCAGACATTGAAGAAGGAGAACCAATAATATCTATCGATCCGATCCGATCGGATGCTTGGCTCTCCAACTCGATTCACCAAACACTTAACAAGAAAGAGAACGATTCCCTTAATTTGACCATTGCCCAACAAAGGAGAATCCGTTCCTTCAAAACCTGGAGCAACGATGAAAAGAACCTCGAGCCTTCCTCGGCGCATTTAGTCGGCGGGGTAATTCGAAAGGGGAGGAGAGCCAGCCTCTCGTTCGTTCACACGGAATCCTTTTCTCCTCCGTGCCGTAATAACAAAAGGCGAAGCGGGGTAAAAATAGAGAAAGAGCGAGTGAATGAATGAGAGAGAGAGAGAGAGAGAGAGAGAGCGGAGTACGCGGCATTTATATGGAGGCGCCGCCCTGCAACTATTTGTAAGCATCCGCCATGCTGGTTTCATATCTGCCGTTTCGGCTTGCACAAAAACACTATTTTTCACGACCGGCCCAGCTGGCAATATGGCGCGTTTACGTTGCATACACGTCGACGGGCCATGCATCGACTCCGATTGCAATTGTTGCGTTTCATTGCAAATAACAGCTTCGCGCCCCTCCGCGCCCCAACCATCCCCCCCACCACGCGATCCCATCACCCCTTCGACCGTGTTCCCGCGCTCTTCCGTTTCTCTGTATCGTGCACGGGAAATACGGCCCCCGTGGCAATTGGAGCGTGTGCGTGCCGCGATGTAATTGGTATACGTGTATGTATATCCAATGGACTTCAACCAACTTCCGTTTTTGGCCCAGTTTTCCTTCAATCTTTTTTTTGCTCCTTTCGTTCGTCTTTAAGAGGGAATTTTGTGAATAAATTTCGCGAATATGGGAATACAGGATTGAAGTGAAGTGAAGGTGAGGTATGTTTTGAGGGTGATCGAATCGAATCGAATGAATTTGGCTCTCTTTCAATTTTCGATTCTCTGTGAAATCGGTGACGAAAAGGACACATCAATTTCTGTGAAATTAGTTAGAGGTGAAAATATTACTGGAAAAAGAAAAATACAAAAATACTTGACGAAACGGTGCTGGAGAAAAGGTAAATTAAAGGAAGAATACGAATCTGGCGAGGTTCTGGAGAAGAAAGAAATCGGAGAAGCTGTCAATCGAGGGCCATGCATCTGCCACTTACTCGGCTCGATCGTTACACCATCTTTTTTTCCCCACAATGACGCTCCATTTCGTCACAATTATCGCCATTATTCGAGAAGAGCATTTTAGCGACGCCACGACAATGGGCCGATATCTATATACACTGGTTCAGCCTACATACACACCCACACACACATATACACACACGTTCAACGAGCAAATTTTTTCGTATTGCGCGGATCCCGAGCGAAATCCTCTTCTCGATTTTATTGTGTGTTTTGACACCGAGGTTTCGTGTGGCCACCACCATTCGACCGACGCCAAACGACGCCTGTTCCCTTAACGTTCAAGAGAGGAACCGATCTTATCCGAACGAGTTTTTCCTCCTCCCTGCGAAAATATTGGATACTCGAACCCGCTCCCGTTTCTTATTACTCGTCGGTTTTCACGATCCAATCGTATCTGATCGGACCGAATATAGAGTTACTGGAACACATCGGGATTGAATAAATAGTACTTCGAGGTTTTTCCCAAGCTGTAACAATTTCCCTGAAATATTAAATAGATTGAATAGATTGAAGAACTAGTTTGCTTTTATAAAGGCGATCCTCGACCTGTCGATTCAAAAGAGGTGTATTCAAATTTATTTTTACTAAATATTATACCCGATTATTTCTTCTTCCTTCCGACGATGTTACGCAAATTTCAAAAAACAAGAAAGTATTCGATTTCGAACGATTTTACCGGCCGGTTTAATGCCAAATCCATTTATAACTTCGTCAAACTAACGTTAATCTCGGCTTTGCCGATACTTCTCCGCTATAATCCAGATGCAATACTCGGCAACCACGGATACGTCGGGGTTAATAAATGTGTCGTGGTGGTGGGCAACACCGTTGTAACGGACGAGTTTCGTGGACCCGGATTGCACCGGGTATCCGTTAGTTTTGATGCTTCCAAATACACTCCTAATCGGTTTTCAAACTCCCCTTAAACGCTCGCGAGAACGTAGGATCCGATAAACCAAACTTGAAGATTTCACGTGGACGCGACGGGAACGGGCTTTTCAACTTGCACGGAATTCGATCAACAATACCAATTAAAGGGTTAAATTGTATTCCGATTCGGGATCGATCGGGCTCAATTCGAGTATCTCTCGTGCCTTTTTTAAATTCCAATTCATCCCGATCGAGCCTCGGCTTGAAGTTAGACAAATTTTCGAAGATCCCTCTGTTTGAAACGACTTTCGGATAACAAAAGGTAATTTTTAATGAAATTCCATTAAAAATTCTAGGAAAACTTTGAATCGCCGACATAATTACTTCCGGTTCGAACGAACGATCCTTCGCCTTCGTTTCGTTTATCCCTATACAACTTTCCACCCTCCCAAGATACCGTCAAAAGAAAAGAGTAATTCTTCGTTCTTCGCTATTCTCGTTCGACAGAAAGAAAATAAAGTAATACGATTTTTATATTTCGATTTATAGAAAAAATTGTAATGTATGTTGTGTAAAATGTTGATGTATATACTTCTCTGTTCGTAGACTACATCTCAAATTTGCCAAGTCGAAATTTCTTTTCCAATCTCCTCTCCAACCACCCTTCCATTCAACCGTCTGGCATCGCCCTTTCACGATCTCAGAGATCGTAGATATATTATTTCCCATACGACCACCTAATTAATTTCCACCCCGGTTCCCTCCTCCTCGATCTCGATCCCCATGAACCCCGAGAACTTGGAGCACGTATCTGCACGCACTTATTCAGACGCGCACTGGATCGAGAATGAAGAAGGCTCGCAGCGCATCCATTAAATTCGCCCCGAATACACACGCTGGTTGGTGGCGCAAAGAGAAAGAGCATTTAACGACGAGCGCGCTTTATGCATATTCTAACGAGCTTGCAATCAACTGGTACTAAACATTAGCAGGGCTTCTGGCCCCTGCCTTCCTGACCTCCTTTGTAAGAGGAGAGAGGGAAGGATGGACGGACGGGTGGTGAAGAAAGTGGAAGAAAGGGAGAGGCGGAGCGGAGAGCGAGGAGAAGGGAAATGAGGAGAGGCAAAGGGGGGGAGGGGAGGAGGAGGAGAGAAACCGGTACAAGGCGAGGAGAAACACGATAGAGAGAACCCCGTGGAGAGGAGAGAAGGTCCATTAGCTTTGACGCTGCCTCTCAAAGGGATGCTACCGTTTTAGCGACGTGTACCATCCTGTTTCCTAAGCATCCCTTTTACACTGAGCGACGTTATTGCGCTTGAGATAGGAAAATATCGTTTCTGGCTACATCGAGACGGGAGACCCCCTCCCTCCCTCCCTCCCACTAGCAGCTCCACGTCTCGCCCCGCTGCTTAAATATTCATAATTTATAAACTCTATCGTCCCGGTCCCGTCGGGGGCTTCCCTGTTTCCCCGGCATGAGATTTCATCAGATTCTTGGATCTTCTTTCGGTAATGGAGTAAAACGGTTGCGCACAGCGCCGCGACACTCGGAGAGAAATTTGTTCCCCAGAATTTTCGAACATCTCAAGTGTATTATTGTACTGTTGTACATCGTTTCTCGAGCGGAGAAATTTGTTTCATTTTCTTAACGCGTTCATGTATAGATCACGATGAGTTATCAGGATCTTGTTATAATATTCTTTTTACGATTTTTCCTTCGAGTTTTATGATTCGTGTACGGAAATTCCGAGGAAGGAGAGCATCCTTTTGTCATAATCGATTGATAATTCGTTCTCAAGGCGTGAAAAAGTGGCGTTCGAACCACTCTCGAGGGGTTCAGCCGAGAAGTGCCCTCGAGAAGGCGATGACGCGCGTAACGACGAAATAACGAATGCGCGCCACTTGAAAGCGGAAGCTTGGAAAAGAGATGGAGGAGGGGATCCCTCCGCGGGATGCCATTTGTGTTTACACCAGCGGCCTTTCGAGATTTAACGAGGCATGATAGACTCTTCGGGGGGGTAAACGCGGAAAGAATCGTTCGTGGTCGAACTGATCCCTCATAAACGCAATGCTTGGAATAGAAAAAGAAAAATAGACTTATCTACACAATTATCCGCAACAATGGAGCATATTAGAATTCGTTGATACTAAGAAATTATATGGAGAATAGAAAAGTTCTCTGATTTTTGTAATTTAAAGTTTAGAATCGTTCATTGCTCTGCGTGATGCAAAGCAAAATATAAAGAACAAAAGTAAATTGAAATTCCTCTTATTCTTATTCCACTTTGTAATTTTTTTTTTTTTTTTCAATTAGGTATTATCGAGAGCGCCGTTCAGAATCCACCGAAAAGAATCCCACAATAGCCCCACAATAATACGATAATACGACCGACCTTTAAAAAGAGATTGCCGCGTGGACGCGTCCTCGAGCGGAAGTCCTCGAGAGGATCTCGAGTGCCACCTTCTCGATTCCGCGATCCCGGTTGAAACGTGACCGTTTGGCCGTGTAACAGGATTAGAAGAAGGGGGATAGATTAAATTTCGAGATATTTCAACCCCGACCCCCGCTCGTGTCCGTCCACTTTCTCTCTCTCTCTCTCTC
>NW_006263433.1:498583-502997 GCF_000469605.1 Apis dorsata
ATTTTCGCCAATATTTTGGGTGTTTAGCCTTTTGTCGCGGGACACTGGCCATTGTCGCGTGAAACGATGGGCGTGGAGTCGCAGCGTTGAAAAGGGAACCGGTCACCTTCTTCTTTTCCTCCTTTCTCCTCGGCCCCACAAAAGAAGGGGGCCTCCGATTTACTTAATTTTCCGCTGCACGCGTTCCGATGACTCTCGAATTTGCCGCACTTTTGCGGTGCCCTCTTCGTCGAACAGGGAAGGAAGCGAAGTTTTCAAGTTTTCGACGCAATTCGTGGAAAAAAAAGCGCCTTCTTGCTTTATTTTGATTTATATTTCTTTTCGTTCAGATTTAGAATAATCGTTGTTTCCATTTTCGGGGAAATTTATTGCGTGGATAATTAGAGCGTGGAGTTTTTCAAAAGAAAAAAAATATTATCGATTCTAATACCAGCAACTAACTTATATCTTTAATATAATTCGAAATAATTATCCTGAAAAAAAGACTGAATAATAATGATCATATGGTCACTCGAGATTCCAAGTGTGGTGGTCGATGCGTGTAATTATACGTGAAATTATTCCTGGTAAGAAAGGGGAGGGCAAGATTCTGGTTTCCAATTTGTGGAGCACGGTAATTTGCTTTCATTTCCCAGCATGACACGTCTTCTGTCTTCTCGTAAGGTTGTTGCTCCTCGGGTTATATGGGAGGATCGTTCGAAAGAATCGTGACACCGCCTCATGGTAAATACAAATGGGTTATTATTAAGCCGTGTGGCGAGCAAGGCTCGGGAATGGACAACGGGGCGCGGTTGAAACGATTTGAAACATAGACGCGGTTGTGGAGACGGCTGTCGCAACAACTCGAGTGTTTTCCTAGGTTCTCTAAATACGGAGCTTGGTGGAGCTTCAGTTGGTGAGCGGTGTCAATGGAGAGGTAACCAAAGTCCGTGGAGAATAACAGTTTCTGTTGAACCTTTACGTGTTCATTCGATCTCTTCCTTTCTCCCCTAAATTGATATTAATCGCCTTTTATCGCGTCGAACTGCATAAACATATATAGCTATGATAGTTTTTGATGATTTTAAAATTTCTTAATGTGATATATCTTCTTTCTGGAAATATATTTCTGTCATTAATCGATGAAAGGAATATTTGTGTATCAAATTGGTTCAAAATTTTTGGTTAATAAATAAGAAAGTATGGTATATCTTCTTTGTGAAAATATATTTTTGCTATTAATCGATAAAAGGAATATTTTTGTATCAAATTGGTTTAAAATTTTTGGCTAATAAATAAGAAAGTATGATATATCTTCTTTGTGAAAATATATTTTTGTTATTAATCGATGAAAGGAATATTTGTATATCAAATTGGTTCATCAAGGATTGTTGTAAAATTATCTTTATTAACACATTGGTAACACATTACATTCTTCATGCGATATCTTATAAAAAATGTTATTGTTAAATAAAACAAGCAATTGATGCTATAAACAAAATGTTATGAATGCTTAAATAATAATAAATCATTATTTTTTGAAGAGCATATTCTTTTATTTAGCAAGGAAGAGGCAGTCAAAAATGGAAGTTGAATATTGCGTAGAAATTTATGCAAATGTGTTGTCGTGTTGTATCAAA
This sequence comes from Apis dorsata, assembly GCF_000469605.1. Lineage (NCBI taxonomy): Eukaryota > Metazoa > Arthropoda > Insecta > Hymenoptera > Apidae > Apis > Apis dorsata. The sequence goes on from NW_006263433.1 coordinate 500,203, forward strand.
AGTGAAAATAATATTTTACTGATACTTGATTTCTTTACACGACATATTTGTTTTAAATTTTTCTTGCTACCTCTTCATCGAGGAAATTGTTTTCAAGCATAAAACACATTACTAGAAATATCTTCAAATATACTTATTTCAATAAAATATTACACTTTTCGATCGTTTATTAATTTCGAAAAAACTACTTGAAAAATCGATCGCTATATGCTTATCATACCTGTCATCAATGTGTTAAATAATTTACACTTACGATCAAAAATCTTGCCTACTCTCAATTCTCTCACAAAATTCATTTCCAACACCATTTCCTCTAATTTGAATTTACAATCGGCATTCCAATTACTTTCCCTCGATTAATACTCGATCTCCGTTTAAAAAAAAGATTTTGATCGTGCACGTTTATGAAACGGCGGATCGTTTCATATTCATTTTGAACGGCCATTAGACCGGTTGATCAACGATCGGCGGGAGGGAGGGGAAAAAAAATCAAGGCTCCTTCCATCCGTGATCGATAATCAGGAATACGAGATCAAAGCCTGCCGGTCCACCGTCATGGTTAACGTCCAAATGTCGTCGACGCGAGCGAAGTTTCGAATGAATATTTCAGGGTAACCGCCGTCGATGGGATCCCGTTGATGGTGGCAACCCTCCCCGCATGTTGTTCCCGCAAAGAGCATTTGTGTAATCTATCAGTACTACGTCCGCTACTTTCGGGGATGAAACCCTTTTGTCGCTCGCGCGAGGTGCTTAAGCGGTTGGTTAAGTTGGAAATGGGGTGGCTCCGTTGTCCCGCGCACGCTATAAATCACGCTTCCACCTTATCGAACCTGCATTGCTTAATTATTATCTCCTATTTTCCATCCGCTCGATTCAAAATGTATTTTTTTCTCGATCAATTTATTCTCCGTGCATTACATATATATAATGAAAAGTTGAAAGGCAATGTCTTTCGTGCCTTAAAAATATACTCGAGGAATACATATACATCTGTTTAAATAATTTTATTAATGTAAAATATTTAATTGCGAAAGACACGATTTTTTAGGAGTCTGTGAAAAAATAAACCGTGGAGTAAACTTGTAATACAATTACAAGTTAATTTAAACTTGGAAACTTGTAATGTAATATAGCTACAAAGAGGAAGATTAACGATATGTATATACAATAAGGAGTTGAAACGGACAAAGGAAACCGACATATGACAATAAGGAATAATAATTTGCGGTGGAGATGCCGATATCGAGATCGAAGGACATCGATATTATCGAGCAGCTGTCGCGTGGCGCGCGGCGGTGGCCGCGTCTCCGAAGTTGACAACAAAAGGGAATCCCCCTCTCCTTCTGTTTTGTTAATCGTTCTGCATAATGGAAAGTGAAAGGGGTCCTTGTGCGACGTGCAACGTTAAATATGTACATGTAAACGGACGTATCGCAGGGTTGAACCAAACCAAGCATAATATTCTTTGTAATGGAATACGAGATTGAAATATTACGTGGATAAATGTATATATATATATATAGAGAGAGAGAATCAGAGATTAAAATTTGTGGTGGATTTATAGCGTAGCTGGTTGAGTGAGGTAGATCAGATCGAGGATAGTGAACGATTTTGGAAAACAATATTTGAATGAATTGGAATGCGTATTATTTATCCTGTTTCCCGAATTTAATCCGTGAAATTAGGCTGGAAAGAAGAATTATGAAGAATCTAACCTAAGGTTTTAATTACGAGATTTGTAGATATAAAAATAATTTTAAATATTGGCAAGCTGTCTTCTTTGTGTCGAATATGTGTGAAAGGCAGGCGTTTAATATTTTAAAATAATAAAATAATAAAAATATATATATTTCTATATTGAAGAAATGAGGAAAGAGCAGCTGTAAAAATGAAGAATTTAACAAGTTTAGAAATTGGTGGAAACACAGTTGTCATATGAAGGTTGGTCGTAAGATGCTTATGCGCTTCAGGTTGGTGTTTCGTACAAAAGTGCAGGGCAGGCAGACTTTACGTAGAAGCGGATTGGATTAGGATTTGCCGGAAAGGGTGGCAGAGGTGGTCGAACCCAATTTGCATGCCATAAACCACGTCGGCTCGTGAGATTCAATTTGAAAAAGAGTAGCGGAAAGCCTGGTGTGCACACACGTATAACGCCTCCCTCCTCTCTCCTTCAGACATTTTTCATTTCGTGTACGTAAAATTGTGAGAAAAATTTTCAATTTCTTTTTTTCTTTTTTTTTTTTTTTTTTGTTTTTTGAAAACCAATTAAACATCGAGAAATTCCAAATCTTTTTTCCTTTTTCTTCTTTTTTTAAGGAGTAACTCTTCCAAAAATTTAAATCTTAACAAATCTCTCGATAATTCTTCAATTTCGTATATTCGTAAATCGATCGATTACGAAAATCCCTATATCCCTACGAAAATAAATAGATTCGTATTCATATTGCCAAATTTTCCTTTTTTCCTTTTTCTTCTTTTTTGAAGTAGTAACTCTTCCAAAAATTTAAAGCTTAACAAATGTCTCGATAAGTGTTCAATTTCGTATATTCGTAAATCGATCGATTACGAAAATCCCTATATCCCTACGAAAATAAATAGATTCGTATTCATATTGCCAAATTTTCCTTTTTTCCTTTTTCTTCTTTTTTTTTTTTTAAAGAGCAACTCTTCCAAAAACTTAAATTTTAACAAATCTCTCGATAATTCTTCATATTCGTAAATCGATCGATTATGAAAATCCCTATATCCCTACGAAAATAAATAGATTCGTATTCATATTGCAAAATCCAAATCTT
>NW_006263433.1:503118-504245 GCF_000469605.1 Apis dorsata
TAACTCTTCCAAAAATTTAAATCTTAACAAATCTCTCGATATATTCTTCAATTTCGTAAATCGATCGATTACGAAAATCCCTATATCCCTACGAAAATAAATAGATTCGTATTCATATTGCAAAATCCAAATCTTTCTTTTTTCCTTTCTTCTTCTTTCTTTTTTTTTAAAGAGCAACTCTTCCAAAAATTTAAATCTTAACAAATCTCTCGATAATTCTTCAATTTCGTATATTCGATCGATTACGAAAATCCTTATATCCCTACGAAAATAAATAGATTCGTATTCATATTGCAAAATCCAAATCTTCCTTTTTTCCTTTCTTCTTCTTTTTTTTTTTTTTAAGGAGTAACTCTTCTAAAAATTTAAATCTTAACAAATCTCTCGATATATTCTTCAATTTCATAAATCGATCGATTACGAAAATCCCTATAAATAGGTTCGTATTTATATTGCAAAATCCAAATCTTCCTTTTTTCCTTTTTCTTCTTCTTCTTTTTTTTTAAGGAATAACTTTTCCAAAAATTTAAATCTTAACAAATCTCTCGATAATTCTTCAATTTCATATATTCGATCGATTACGAAGATCCTTACGAAAATAAATAGATTCGTATTCATATTGCAAAATCCAAATCTTCCTTTTTTCTTTTTTTAAGAAGTAACTTTTCCAAAAATTTAAATTTAAATCTTAACAAATCTCTCGATAATTTCTCAATTTCATATATTCGTAAATCGATCGATTACGAAGATCCCTACGAAAATAAATAGTTCGTATTGCAAAATTACTGCGAAAAACATAGAGCGTAGTCGACGAGGTAAGATAGAATTATTTGTAAAAGGGGAATTGATAAGGAGAATATCGAGGTGGTACAGATGTACGAACATGTGTTTCGACGTGGCGTTAAATACGCGGTAACACTCGACAACGGTTTTATATTCGGCCTGTCACCGGATCCCGGGTCGGCGACATGAAACTGCACACTTTATTTCTCGTGTTACACCCACGTACCATTGGGTAATCATCGTATAATAGCCGAATAATCACTTGCACGAGGAGGGGTCGGCCACGGCTCACGCCACTCGGATAAATAAGAAGCGAGGCCGGAGGCTAGGGGACCAATATGGCC
>NW_006263433.1:504312-505864 GCF_000469605.1 Apis dorsata
TTAAACGCGGGACCCCGAGTATCTAACCCCACCGAGATGTTTATTATTCACTTAGGATGCTCACGTACTATTTATTCCCCGCTGCGCCTCGTCCCGAATCTTGTCGACTTACCCCTTCGGCCAACGTCTATATATCGAACAAGTGTTACGCGAAAATATATCCAACATGTTTTCGACGTTGTAGATGGGTTGGATGACTTTTGTTGGTCGTCGTTTCCCCCCCATTCTAAATATTCGATTACGTTTTGGATTTTCCTTCTCACTCTTTTTTATAAAAAAAATTTTGAAAAGATTAATTTTATAACATTGAAAAAAATATGTTTAAATGTTTAAGAGCAATGTATATTCGAAAGAGATCGATTTTAATTCAATCATAAAAGGTGTGAATATACGCACGAATCGTGATCCCATCTCTCGATAGGAATGGAGGAAATGTAACGGAGAATGATCCGTTAATAGGTTCAAAGTGTTGATAATTTCACGGTAATTAAGGAGTAAAATATTTTTGCATCGATATACAAGTTTTTACAAGTACGACAATTACAAGAGGACTTATGAAGACCATAACTATATTGTATCAAATCATGAGCGATAAATTTGTGTAAAAGAAATATAACTAACAATAGTTTTGATAGATTATGTTTATACGATACGTGGAGAAGGACTCGTGATTGAAAATATGGAATACAATCGCGAACCGTGCCCCTGGAGAATAATGGACGATTGCGGTGGTGCCTTCACCATGGGTGCCATTTGTGGCACACTCTTTCAAGTAAGTCCCTTTTATCTCATCTTCCTTCTCTCTCAAAATTTCTTTTACTTACAATTTCAAACAAAGATCTAACATTATAATTTTCCATAGAGTTCTACTTCTCGAATGTAAAAGAAAACTCTTACCTTCCCCCTCCCCTTATATATATATATATATATATATATATATTATCAAAAATAAAATCACCATTCGCAAATAGATTTCGAAATCCATCTCTTGTTCCATCGTAGAGTATCATAGGATTTCGGAACGCGCCATCGGGTTTCCAACGAAGATTCTACGGCGGTATAATGACAGTGAAAAACCGGGTCCCACAAATATCCGGCAATTTCGCCATTTGGGGCTGCTTATTCTCAGCGATCGAGTGCACCCTGATACATTTCCGCTCGAAAGAGGACCCATGGAACTCCATACTGAGTGGCGCCCTCACCGGTGGCGTTTTGGCCGCCAGAACCGGGATCCCGTCGATGATAGGCAGCGCCACCGTCGGCGGCATCTTCTTGGCGCTCGTCGAAGGATTCGGAATAATGGCGACCAGGCTTCACGCGGACGCGTTCGCTCACCATATGCAGATGTACGAGATGGAGAACCTTCCGGAATTTCACGGACTTCCGCCCAGGGCGAGATTAGGTTTCACCGGCGCGCCTGTAAGTACGGAGAGTGTGACGAGGCAGGTTAATGGGAATGGTATGGAGGTTGATAGGATTAGCAAGGGTAGATGACTGGATTTTTTTTAACTCTCTTCTCTCTCTCTCTCTCTCTCTCTTTCTGTCTGTCTAT
>NW_006263433.1:505877-506487 GCF_000469605.1 Apis dorsata
CTTTCTCGAGCGGTATCCCTTCACCGTTATCTGGTACCGTGAGGATACACATAGTGCTGGAATTACAGTTGCATTTTGATTCGTACAAAAATTGTATTTGTATTTTTTGAAATGTAATGATAACGAATTTGTAAATTTTTATCACATCGGTGTGATGCGAGTAAGGAAGGGTAATTAACCGTTTAATAAGTTTTTTGATACGAAGAAATTGTATTTTGTGAAAATTGTATATCTTTGTATCTTTGTAAATTTTTTATCGTCATTGGTGATAAACGAGTAGGGAGGGGGGGGGGGAATTATTATCGATTTAAGTTTTGATACGAAGAAATTTTATTATAACTTATCGATATAAAAAAAAAAAAATGAGGGAGTTGAGTTTTCGTAGGGATAATTTAATTTTAGAAAGAAACAAAAAAAAAAAAAAATGTATGCAATACTTAAACTCTTTTTGTACGTGGATTATGAAATCTTGCTCGAGTTTCAAGAGTTTTTTTAAAAGATGATATATCACGTTCGATATTATCCTCCACTTTTGTACGAAGTGTAAACTAGATTTTTTATCGTGTACAAAAAAAAAAAAAAAGAAACCATTGAAAGAATTGCGCACTTT
>NW_006263433.1:506533-506858 GCF_000469605.1 Apis dorsata
CGTAGATTATAGCAGAAGTTATTATTACAACTTTTAAATAAATAACTATGAAAACAAACAAAAAAAATCGAAACAAAATTTTTTTTCGCCATATATTATTATAAAGTAATCGAATCGTGCAAATTCACCGATCTAAATATTATCATTAAAAGTACACAAGTAAGTTGAAATCATAATTACTTAATTACTCTCTCGAGAGAGAGAAACCAACTCAAACCCCTTATCTCTCTCTCTCTCCATCGATGGACACAGATCCGGACAGAGATAAGCCGGAAGAGGATCGTTCGTCGCAAGGTGGTAATGACTGTTTTGACAGCGGCTCGCG
>NW_006263433.1:507228-507833 GCF_000469605.1 Apis dorsata
CCACTCGAAACACCCGTGTGTTCCGCGAGAGTCGAGGAGGCCACTGGCTGTGTGCTTCTAAACGATTTTTCACGCGTCTCGAGAGGGGTCCTTGATCCAACGAGGGATGTCTCTCTCTCTCTCTCTCTCTCTCTTTCTCATGGCAGAGTGGGTATTTAGACGTGAATGAAGCGCGTTGAACGACGACAATATGAGAATTCGAGTTCGTTATTGTAACGTGCTCGACCGAACGAGAGTGCACGCGCTGGTAAGCCAGCCTCAATTGAACCGTGGATAATTCGCAATTGGATTATCGTGGCCGATTATCTGGGAATCCCATGGTCGTGTTCTTGTTAATCGAATGCGAGTAAGATAGTGAGAGAGGGGGGGCAGTTGCTTTGTTTTTTTTTTTTTTTTTTTTNTTTACACTCGAGCCCGTGTAAGCCGTGGATTAACGTAGGCTCAGCCGATCCTTCCAACCCTTTCTCGATTGAGTCAGACACATACACACACACACACACACACACACACACACACACACTCATATATACACATACAGCCACAATACTCACGACCGTACTCACGAGAGAAAGATTTCGCCTGAATAGGGAAGGGAGAGAGGGGGG
>NW_006263433.1:508382-512830 GCF_000469605.1 Apis dorsata
AAATATCGTATTTATGATATAATATCGATGAAATCTTCGATTTGTTTTATATGTGCAAATTTGTGAGTGATCGAACGTAGATAGGTCATGCTTGATGGATAAGTCCATCTTAGAGATATAGCAGACAGTTACTAATTTACGGTTAATATCCTTTTTTATCCTTTGAGTTATCGTCAGAATCTTTTTTACAATTATCGACTGAATAAATTTCGCAGATAAATGAGCACAGAATAAACAGAATCGTTCGATGCATGTTTTTTTTTTATATGTTTGGAAAGTTTTTGAGCTTCATCACGATTTATTTGTTAATTATAAAATTATTTCGTAACAAATTCGCAATTGTCATATGTAAAATTGTCATTGTTTTTCCTTTATCAACCGTGGATATATTTGATTTATCTTTTACGATTGAATGGAATAATTGTGTTCAATCGCAAATGTTTGTTAAAGTTAAAAAAAGAAATTTTAAAAATAATTTTTTTAATATTTATATTTTGTTTGTATTGAATTGTATTCATAGATCTCCAATTTCTTATTTTCTCTACGAACGGACTCATAAATAAGTTAAAATATTCATGGATTAAAAATTTCCTCTCTCGAGCGCGTAAATTTTGCGAAACAGTTATAGACAAGGAGAGTGATATGATAAAAAAGGACAGAGAAAGTAAAAATTAGGAAATCAGCGCCATCTTCAGAGTGCCGCAAATGAAACAAGTATGGACAGGAAATAGAGTGAGAATTGACTATTAACGCCATCTCTTGAAAACATTTTTAAACGCAAACGCAAAGTGGACTTTGAAGATCAGCGCCATCTCTTAAATATTTCTGGAAAGTACCTCTTATTTAATTCTCAAGAGATGGCGCTATCGTTCAATTCTTACTCTACATTGTCTTGTTTTCGAGGAAATATTTTTGTCACTCACGAGATGGCACCGAGAGTCAATTCTTTTTCTATCTCTATCTTTTTCTATTTATTTGCTATCCTTTCTTTCCGAGTTTCATTTGCGGCACTCTAGAGATGGCGCTGATTCCCATATTTTTATCCTATCTCTGTCCTTTTCTAACAATCCACTCTCTTTGTCTATACTTGTGTTTCAGTGGTATTCTATAGATGACGCTGATTCCCAAATTTTTACCCTATCTCTATCCTTCTTCCACTATTTACTCTTTATCTATATTCGTTCTTGGCGCGTAATCACAAATACAAGATCAAACGCTTTGCAAAACATAGTTATACAACTTGATACAACTAGTTTTAAAATAAATCGTAGTAACACGCATGACTCTTGTCTGATTTTTAAAAATATTTTATTAAATAAAATTGCGAAATAAAAATTTATTCCTAATATCATTATTAACGTTTTATTGAACATCGACGAAGATCAAGAATGAAAATTATTCAAACGATGCTAATATATATACGATAGGAAAGTAAATGGAACAATCATCATAGACCAGAGCTAACCTAATATTCCCCTGACACATTTATGCGTACCAGATTTCCCTGAAAATATCCAAATATACGCGCATAATAAAGCTATTATCGAGACATTTACGTCCACGTCTCGTCCCGACACGTTTCGAGACACGGTCGAAAATGAATCGTTCGAACAAAAGGCTGGTCCGATCTCTTTATAGTTATGCCGAGACACGTGCCCCACATAATTCACCACCGATGGCTATATTCCATTGTAGCCGCTGCCTATTATATACGACTTTTACGAATCGAACCACGAACAAAACCTTGAAATGGTGAACACCTACCCCCAACTATTTTCCCCAAATTTTTTCCCCAAATTTTTTCCCCAAATTTTTTCCATGTTCTCACTTAGAAATGAAATGTCCAATACGCGTAAGAGAAATTACAAATTTAACAAACAAACGCAACGATTCCGTTTCCAATTCGCGGCGTTACCAATTACATTTAACCGCGTGTATAATTGCATAATTAGAGGATATCCTTGTCGCGCCCTCGAAGAGGAGAGGTGCGTAATAGGAGGAGAACAGGGAAAGGGACCCTCGGTTAAGTGTTAACTGTGCCAACAAACCCTGTTCCTTTCGCAACCCCTTGCTACGTGGCAAAATACACCCTTCCCACCCTATGAACAATCGAAGCCTCAAGAGAGGCCAGCACTCGAACGATCGTAAACAAACTTTTGATCCTCCCTTTAAACGTTTCCTCTCTATTCATTCAACTCTATGTAATCTACGCAAACATTTTTTCTTTTTTTCCCCTCTTCTACTCGAAAATATCCTCCTGGATTTTGGGATAAAATTCTAGAAAAAAGGCAATCAGAGAAAGAAAAAGAAAAGAAAAAGAAAAAGAGTCATCATCCCTTAAACCCTAATCACTCGGCCCAATTTTTTTGCCCGTTGGAAATTCGTCGGAAAACGTTCGTATAATCGATTCGAAACGGAAGAATGCTGACCACGCTGATGCCTTATACGTGGTGGCGATATGCCGCTACGATTGCTTCGGAATTGTTTCAGATTGCTGCTATTCGAGCAAACACGTTCGATTCGGAGGAAGGCAGGTTTCGAAGCTTTCATGCTTTCAGGGTAGGGTAGTTTCGTCGGGAAGAACGGAGGGGGGTTATAATCTGTATTATCCGCCGACTATTAGTGTCGAGAGGATCGAGGATGCGCGGATTACACTTATTACGGTAGATACGTCGAGTAACATTATGCGTAACGCTTTGGGCGTAACGAATCTCCCGACGAGATTCGCTTTCCCCTGTTTCTCCCCTTTAAATAAAATCTCGCTTCCTGCTTGTAAGACGTCTCCTCTCCTCTGTGTAACACTTTTCATCCTACCATCTTTTTTTTTTCTTTTAATTTTGAAAAAAAATGTATCATTTCCTCGATTTCGAGATTCCTCGTTTCGATATAATATTTCATTTCCCCCAGGCCGCTTCCTCTTATCCGAATCGTCATCGTCGTTGTCAGCGCCGCGTGTCATCGATCGATGCTAACGCCACCACTCATAGGAAGTCGAGAAATCAAGCTGACGTTTTCGAATTTCGTTAACAATCGCGGCGTTCTTTTGGAAAAGAAGTTTTGGAGAAATCAAAGCGAATATAATTCGGTAAATCGATAAATCGGCGGCACCCTTCCTCTCGCACGTACACCCTTGCTTCCTCCAACGGTGTACGACAACTGTTGGCCTATTAAACTAATTGACTGCACAGTATGCCGTCGTGGCCGCGGCACGATGCTCGTACGGTTTACACGAGCGTGATCGTGTCTCTACGTTTCCCATATGTATACAACTCTCGCGCCTATCGAGCAACCCTCGTCCAGAAATTACCTACGCATCGTCGCCTCCGAACAAAACGAATCTCTCGAAATCGAGACTCGAGTTATGCTAATGCCAAATGCCGAGTAGCGGCCCATAGTCGAGTCGAACTTTCTGTTTCGATTTTGAAATTTGCTCCTTCGACAATTAACGATTGATTTAAAAAAATTAACGAAAAACCTAACCTGTCTTCGTAGATACCTACTTTATCTCGATTAATATTTAAGTATCGTAATAATGTACGAATAATTATTTTAAAAGTAATTAAAAGTAATCCAAGATTTTTATTAATTCTTCTTATATTTACTACGATCGATGTAAGTAATTAGGAGCTCCTTGAAAGCGTAAACCCGTGTTTATGCGTATCGGTTTTTATCGCCACCCATGGCCGGCATGCGTGGATTTGATCGGTATCGCGAACCCTCTCGAGCCCCGTGTCTCGTACAAATCAGCCGCGCGGGAAGCCAGCTTTAATACCCGGCACACGGCCTCATCATCAAAGCGATCCTTTCAGTATTGATAGTATCCACCGAGGGCTACACTTAACCACTCTATCTTCCTTTGTCCGGGGCCTAGTTTGCGGTAGAACTCTGACTACCGCCGGTCACCCCTACGATCCATTCCGCAAAAATGAAGTTCGAGTTTAATCTTATCCTCCGATCACCCACCCGCCGATATTTCTATAATTAGGCGATTAACCGGCTTGGAGGAAGTAATTGTTAATTTTTTGTTAGAAGGGGGGTGTTTCTTTTAAAAAAATAATTGTTAATGAGGATTTTTTGGGTGGTGTTTCTTTTAGATGTGAAAAGATGGTAAGATATTCGATTTAATATTTGGATCTTTGTTGTGTTGTTATAATGTGAATATCCAAGTGTCAAAAAAAGGGTCAAAAAAATAATTATTAAGGATTTTTTGGGGAAATGAGTATTTCTTTTAGATATGAAAAGATTAATGGTCGAATATTCAATTGAATATTTGGATCTTTATTGTGTATAATGTGAAACATAAATTTTAACTTAATCATCAATATAATTAGGAGGCGATTAAGTGGATCGAAGAAGTAATTGTTGATGAAGATTTTTTTTCTTGGGTATTTTTTTTAGACATGAAAAGATTGATGTAGATATTCGATTGGATATTTGGATCTTTGTTG
>NW_006263433.1:512870-518131 GCF_000469605.1 Apis dorsata
ATGTGAATATCCAAGTGGGTCAAAAAAATAATTGTTATGAGGATTTTTTGGATGGATGTTTTTTTTAGATATAAAAAAATGGTGGGACGATATTCGATTGGATATTTGAATCTTTTATTGTGTATAATGTAAATGTCCAAGTGAGTCAAAAAAATAATTGTTAATGAAGATTTTTTTTGGAAGGGGAGGTGTTTAGATATTTAGATATGAAAAGATGATGGGATGATATTCAATTGAATATTTGGATCTTTATTGTGTATAATATGAAACATAATTTTCAATTTAATCATCAATATAATTAGGAAGCGATTAAGTGGGTCGAAGAAGTAATTGTTGATGAAGATTTTTTTTTTGAGTATTTTTTTTAGACATGAAAAGATTGATGTAGATATTCGATTGGATATTTGGATCTTTGTTGNNNNTAATGTGAATATTCAAGTGGGTCAAAAAAATAATTGTTAATGAGGATTTTTTTTTTAATGTTTCTTTTATTGATTTTTAAAAATATGAAAATGTTGAATATAAATAATTGGTGTGGAATGATATTGGATTTTTATTGTGTTTAAAGGAAATTTTAAACTTCGATTAATTGAAAAATTTATTCTTAATATATATCAGTATCTCAGTTCTATCTTTTGTGAAGCCAATTTTTTTGATTTTCATAAATTAATTAATCTTATGTGGACACCTAACCATATATATATATATATATATATGATATTCTAAAATAATTTTTCTATTAAATCCTCAAATATCGAAGATACAAATAAATAAAAAACACTACTACATCAATCTTAAATAAAAGATCGCAAGAAGTCGATTTAACGAAAAGGCAAAGAGCGAGGAGGAACGAGGAAAAACTCGATAAAAAGAAAGGTCAATGCGTGTCTTTTTCAGCAACAGGGCCCAATTCCCCTCCCCTCCTTTGACGAAACATCGTTTAACGAACCGCAAAGAGGCTGGTGCAGTTTATACCCCAGTTGGCCATTATGATTTTTCCTTTCTCCCTCCCCCCATACGTGTAATAAATATCGTTGCGGACCCCTGACAATTATCCTGTCTCGTTTTCTCTCTCTCTCTCTCTCTCTCTCTCTCTATCTGCCACGCGTCCTTTCAGACACGACACAGTGACGACGCGCGAACATAAGGTCTCGTCTCAGTTTCACGCCTCTCCCCCTCGCCCCTTTTTTCCCCTCCCCGCATTCGAGTGGCCCGAAATCCGTGACTGCATTATTTTATTAATGTCAACGGCTCGATGGTTAAAAAATGATGATACACGATCTGTTCCCGTTGCTTCTCGACCGTTGCCGAAGAATAACATTTGTTGTTGCTGTTCTTGTATCGACTTCTTGCCTCTTTCTTGATAAAATTTTTTTCTTTTTTTGTTCACGAAGATGTAACTCTGTGCCTCCAACGATGATGGAAAATTTTGTATCAGATCTCCTCGTGGTAAAGGGGAGTTGTATATAATAGTACAACGTGAGAAATTAGGGAAAAATGATGAATTTGAAACTTTTAGAAAATTGAAAAGATTTTATATTCGATTCGAAATATGGATGAAGGAATAAAATAATACCTTTCCTATTTTTTTCTTAAACAAAAATAACAACAGCAACAACAAATTTCGAGATAAACACGAAAACTGAAAACTATCCCCTATAAACCCTTCCCAAGAAACACCCCCACATCCTATAATACCCAAAATCCGAAAGACGAATTAACCTTGTTATCCCGTCGTCAAATCGTGCGAGTTAAAATCCTAAAAAAAAATCCTCGCTTAAAAAAAGAAAAACCTTTTCCCTCCATCATCGATGGATCCGTTCCAAAAAAAAAAAAAAAAAAAAGGAAAAAGAAAACCCCCATAGAAGGGAAAACACGGTAAAACATCGGTCGACACGGTATCCCACAAACTTCGAAAAACATCGTCGTCGTTCTCCTTGCGTTCCAAGCGTTTTTCAACGGGCAAGAAAAGAATCCAGCCAGCGCATCCCCTCTCTCCCCCTCCCCCCTCCCCCCGGTCTGTGTGCGTGGCTTGAGTTCGAGTATGATCATAATGTTCGGTAAGTACGTGTTTGTAGTTACCCCTGAGGCAAGCCAGCCACCCCCTTCGGCCGGAGGACCGAAGCTCCGCCTTCATCCCCGTTATCGTCGCCATGGGGTTGGTTGGTGCGNGGCTGGCTCGCACGGGGGCGGTTCTCGGCCTCGTTCCTCTTCCCTCTTCGTCCGTTCCACTCGATCAACCCTTATCTCTGTCCTCGTCTCCCTTCTCCGCGACATTGTCGCCGCGACATCGAGGGAGAGAGAGAGAGACAGAGAGAGAGAGAGGGCGAGAGAGTTTCGGGAAAGTGTCGCGAAACGTTGGCCTCGACAGTCGGACAGTCGTTCATAGCCACCCTTAACGGTCTCTCCTCTTTCGCGTAGTTTCATTCACTCTGTCGCGAGATTACTCGTTCGTTCGTTCGTTCATCGATTCTTCTCGACAAGTTCTTTTTTCTTTTTTTTTCCTTTTTTTCTTGTGAATATTTCTTGGCCACGAAGAAGAAAAGGAGGAAGAGGAGGAGGAGGAGGAGGAGGAGGAGGAGGAGAAGGAGGAGGAAGAGAGGTTTTTGGATCCTCGTGACAGGATTAGTAGGTGACTGATTGGGAAAGAAGAGGAGGAGGGATCTGGGAAGGTATCAATCCGACAGATATTTTTCGTTGACGTATTCGTTCGTTGGGATGAGACGAGTTGAAGCGTGAAAGGGGGAGGGTTGGTGTGAGGGGATGTGAGAATGTGAGAAGTGTGCACACGTGTTTTGATGATAAGTTTCAAGTTTGTTTGCACGATTATTTGAATTTGGGAGGAATGAGAGTTTGTCGAAGGGGGGATTCGTGACGAGAAGATTCGAATTAATATTCTTTGTATTAAGTTGTGTACGAAAGTTTCGGGATATTTCGTGAAATTAAGATAGAAATTAATTATTAGAATACGAAATCGGAGAGTTTGAATTATGTAACACGATTAGATAGTGCGGTATGTAATCTATTCTTCAAAGTTCGCTTCACTTATTGATTGACAAGTGTCGGATTGCTCCCTTTCATCGCGAAAAATATAATTAAAACGATCCAATCGTTTGGATGAGCAAATGACACTCGTGAAACTTGATACCAAATTATTACCAAATATTATATTTTTCTTGAATATTTCCAAGTAAGAAAAATAATTCTCATTACTCCGGGATATACGAGAAATTCCAAGTATTTTCAATACTTTTCCAAAAATTCCTCAAACTAAAATCTCGAAAGAAAAAGATCATAATCATTCAAAACCATATATATGAATACATCAACGAATTCAATTTATACCGAAATTTATAACAATTCGACGCAAACACGATTATAAAAAAAAAACCTACGAGTTAAGAGTTAACCAAAAAGAACAGGAAAAAAAAATAGATATTCTTCCTTCATTCATAATTCAAGTGAACAACAAAGAAAGAAATACATAAGTTACGGAGACGGTGTTTCGAGCACCGTAAAAATTGTTGCCGGTCACTTCACGGCTGTTTCTAAGTAAATTGATAGCCGATTCGGGGATAAACTGGTCCCGCGGGAGCTCGAGGGCTTACGTCGAGGGGAAGGGGGTTGGTTGGCTCCCCCCGTTGCGCTGCAGGACGGCCAGGCAAACACCATAAACTGTTTGTCCAGAGATTAGCCTTTGAATTTCACTCGCGAAAGACCTTAAAGAACAACAACCTGTCTGTCCCGCGCAATAAAAGAGGGGAAGGGAGGGGGTTTGGAATTAATATCGTGCAACACCTCGATCGAGGGGGCTCAGGTGAGGCCAGTGGAAAAGTTTCACCCGGTATCATCCGAGCATCTGGGAGCAATTTCACGAGTTACTAAAGTTCGACGGTTCGAGTAATTTTTCGCTTGGCTACTCGCGAACGATCGCTCCTCTTTCTCGTGGACCGACGTCGAACGACCGTTTCGCAAATATGTCGGCCATCTTCTCGCGCGCATACGAATCGCATTTCTTTCTCTCTCTCTCTCTCTCTCTTTTTTTTCTCGCTCGATACCTTTTTCGCGTCGAATTTTTTTTTTCTCCGTTTCAATGATATTTGTACGTGCAAGTGTTGAAAATTAATGATATAATAATTTTTTTGTGCTTTTTTTTTTGTTTTTGATTTTAAAAACTCTCGAAATAAAATTTATATGAATTCACTTACAAAAATAAGTGATATAATTTGATCGGTAACGATAGAAAAAGAAAGGAATCTAAAAGTGTATTTTCGGTTCGTTTCTTTTTTTTTTGTTTTTGATTTTCGAAACTCTCGAAATACAATTTGTATGAATTCATTTACGAAAATAAGTGATATAAGTTGATCGGTAACGATAGAAAAAGAAAGGAATCTAAAAATGTATTTTCGGTTCGTTTCTTTTTTTTTTGTTTTTGATTTTCGAAACTTTCGAAATACAATTTGTATGAATTCATTTACGAAAATATTGAGAGTGATATAATTTGATCGGTAACGATAGAAAAAGAAAGAATCTAAAAGTGTATTTTCGATTCGTTTCTTTTTTTTTCTTTTTGATTTTGACCTTCGAAACTCTCGAAATACAACTTGTGAAAATGAATTCATTTAGGAAAATATTGAGAGATATAATTTGACCGGTAACGATAGAAAAGATAGAAAAAGAAAGGAATCTAAAAATGTATTTTCGATTCGTTTCTTTTTTTTTTTTTTTTTTTGTTTACATTTGTTTTCATTTTGAAAGGATACTTTGATATGGATGACGTTAAGGGTGTGGATTATAATGGACGGTACTTGTTTAAATTACGTAATCTTCTTGAGAGATTGTCGAGGGAACGCGAGTCATCTTTTGACGTTCGTAAATAGGGATTAAAATGCAATTCGTTTAGGATAACGTAAATATTTCTGACTACAAAAGGACACAATTTGTCAGATTGCTGCGACGAGAAACATATCCACTTCGAGTGCAGCTTCTTGAATGAATTTTAATATGGACGAAACGTGGCAAAAGAATATTTAACTCCTTAATTTAACTCCTTGATGAGAGATTTTTCCCTCGTTGCGATGATTAATCATAACTTTACCCTAGTTGAATAAAATTAAATTTATCTTGTTGCCAAATTTCTTCCTTTTGAAAATCCGTGAGTTCGAGTAATAAAATAACCATAATGATCCGATTAACTTTTTTTTTTTTNNCTACTGATTTACGGTAATGTAGAAAAATTTAAATAAAAATCAAGTTCGAAA
>NW_006263433.1:518185-522385 GCF_000469605.1 Apis dorsata
TCTTGCCAAAAAATCATTGGACACTTTGAATAATTTTTAACATTCTATTTTTGGTTCGTGAAAATATAAATCAGATTTGACAAGAATGAAGAAGAGAAATTTGTAGAAGAATTCAAAAAAATTTATAAAAACTTTGAAAATTCATTACGGATAATTGAATAAACACACGAAAAAAATATAAGATATTAAATAATCACTTCAACGAGATACTACGAATCACCTATAAATTATCACCAAAACTTATTAAAGATTTCGATAATTTCATGATTCAAAAGAACTCTCTTTCTCTCTCTCGAATCAAAAAACTGAATCCACCGAAAAAATCCGCGACACAAAAGGAAAATACGAAACAAGATTGAAAACAGTGGGAAACGAAATATCTCGACGAGACGTCCTAAATAGAAAAATCAGGATCAAGAAATGGAAAACAAGACGAGGGGTGGTAGAGCGAGGGAGGAGGAAGGAGCGAGAGGTCGAAGGTTGCGAGAAGGCAGGAAAGAGATGGAGAGAGAGAGAGGGATACGAAACGAGAGCACGATGTAGTCATAATGGAAGCGCAGAGATTTAACAACGTTACAATGAACGAACGAGCGTAGCCTGGACCCTCGAAAGGCGGCCGCCACCGCCGCCTCCAGGAGCCGGAGGATCGCAGATTGAATTGTAAAATAACCGAGAGGGGAACAATGCGCCTCGGTACAACATTGTGTTTGCATTTAAATAATCCGCGAGCCCGCGGGTACGCTTATCCTCGCGACTTCGTTCTACCCTCCACACACACACACACCCCTCCTCCCCCACCACCATCCCCTTGTATCGTGTCCATTTGTCTCGCCTACGCTCTATGCAACTCGCGCGCCCTTATTTCCCCGTGGAAACGGGAAACGCAGCTTCCATTCCATACATCTATATAGCATGTGTGTGTATATATATATGTATATACATGGAGAAGAGAGTAAATAGAGGAGAAGGAGAATTTTCACCGGTTGTTTCATTCTCGCGTGAAATATTCGAGGCTCGAATAATAATTGGATCGGCTCGTTTTATTATCGTTCAGTGTTGGTGAAAAAATGAAAAATTTGATCTAGTGATTAAATGATTGTACCTTCAATCGAATCTGATCATACAACTTTCGAATGAACGTTATTCGAGTATAATAAATTCAATAAATAAAGAAAATTAAAAGGAAAAATTTCGAGTTCGATCGAGTTTTCCAACTCGAAGTTGATCCTCGAAACGGTATCGAAGAGGGAGGGAATAATTGAAACGATCGTCGCGTCGTCGATTCGTTTCCGTTCTTTCCAAAACGATCGAATCGAAGGAAAGCGGAAGAGAAGCTCGCCCCTTCGTTTCGAATCATCGTCCCTCAATTAGCTAATGAACAGCGCATAAGTATAGAGAAACAAACAACGCCGCGACCATTAGTAGAATGTACGCGGCCGTTTCTAGTTTGTACTAATTGTAAGTAGCGAGTAATTAATGCGGTCGATTCGAGTCCGATCTGTCGAACCGCTGACCAACGGCATCCAACGGAGCCAATGTGGAGAGGGGGAGAGGAGAGCAGAGAGAGGAGGGGGAGGTTGAATGGGTAGGGTAGGTTGTAGGGTGCGGAGTAGACACGGGGATTGCAGGTGGGCCGCTCGCTACATAGTGGGGAGCGGAGAGAGAGAGAGAGAGAGAGAGAGGTGGCGCAAAGGGGGAGGGGGTTGTTCCGGCTCGGGTACCGGCATTGTTTCACGGTGGATGAGAATTTAATTTGCACGACGAAGAGGGATAGTTGGTAGCTGGAGAGAGGAGAAGGAGGGAGCTAGCACGAAGGTGGAAAACGGAAAGAGAGAGAGAGAGAGAGAGGAAAAGATAGGAGTGGAAAAGGAGGAAGTGGGACGGTGGAGTGAAGGTGGAGGGTCGGATGGGTGCTGCCTTGTTTAAGCGTGGGTGGGGGGTGTCAAATTGAATTACCCCCTGGTTTCACGGTCCCTGGGGACGTTTGCTGGAGCGCTGGCGCTCTCTGTGCTTCTACGTCAAGGCTGTACCATCCCCCGTTCGTTGTAGATGGGGTTTTATCCGCGTGCACACCGTTCCACGGTTTGTAGCGGTGCACGATGTACACGGGTGTACCTTCATGGAGGCGTTTTCAATTAAAATCAACACCGAGGGTTGCCTCGTATTCTCTCTCTCTCTCTCTTCTCCCTCTTCCAGTTCTTCTGTCTCAGTTCTGTCGTTGGTTGGACGTCGTCTATCGATCACGCTGTCTCTTTCTCTCGTACCTGCGCAAAATCGTGTTCTCCTTTTTTTTTGTACTTTTTCTCCCTCTTTCTCTCTCTTTGTCTCGTATCTGGTTGGCTCTGGTTGCCTCTGTCTCTTCTCTTTGTTATTACTTTTTGTATTTCTTTCTTTCTTTCTTTCTTTCTTTCTTCCTCTACTTTTTGATAGTTGCTTTGTTTCTGTTTCTTCTTTTTTTGTTTTTTGTTCTTTCCTCCTCCTTTCCCTCCCCGGCACCGCCGACTGTCCCTCATGAAAAATTCACGAATCTCGCGAGTCCCGATGAAATCTTGTTGCCGCGTTAAACTAATGGAAGGTTGGTCCATCGGTCCCGGAGCATTTATTTATCGGTATTTCGCCTCCCATCTTGCGAGACGTTCCTCTCTTCGTCTAAGAGGATAAGGAACCCGGTTCTTTTGCCGTCTCTCCTCGTCGATTCACCTTTTTCTTTCGCCACCGATTTCCCTCTCTCTCTCTCTCTCTCTCTCTCTCTATCTTTTCGCTCTCCGTGGTGCGCGTCACCTTTGACGGGGTAGAATTCAAAGTTCGATTCCAAATCGATTGCAAATCACGATAACGCTTTATGCAAAATTGCTCGTTATTATGTATAGAATATAATAAACGTTGTAATGAAATTTTTAAGAGATTAAAAAAGACGGGATACATTATTAGTTGTATAAAAAGTTTGTCGTTCCTTTTACAAATGTATATATATATATATATAAAAATAACGAAAAAATCGAACGATCTTCCGTCGTTCGAAAATTGAATTTAATCACACTTGAAATCCGTTCGCGTTCTCGCGTGAACGAAAGTTAATCGATCTAATAATGGACATACAACGAGATCAATTTTAGTCGTTATTGAAACAGACAGGAGCATCAGAAGAAAAAACGATTTAATCGAACTGAATACGAATATCCATATCCACATCTCGCGTTTGATTGACGAGAGTGATCGACAGAGCGTTAATAAGTATGATGAAGGGAAAAAAAACTTACGTTCTCTTGTGTATCTATAAGAATACTTCACTTGAACTTGTGAAATTTATATTTGAATATTTGAATATTTATCGAGAAAATTTTTAATTTCCGAGAGATGGTTTGCGAGATGATTGCGACGACGATGATGAGTGTCTGTTGTGAAAATTGATCGTTATTTCTCGAATATTTTTCTTCTTTTTTTTTTTTTTTTTTTTTCGCAGTAGAATGGACGGGCCGGCGGTATTATCGATGCCGCCGATAACCGCGCCCCAAAAATCGGCACAATCGCCGCAGCCGCAGTCGCATTCGAAATCCAATCAGGTATGTGTTTTTTGTATTACATGGGGTTTTATAATTTTATCCAACAACGGATTATTCAGCCGCGTTTTATTCTCTATTTGTAAAGAAGAAACGCTCAAATACTCATTATTCTCTGATAACGTTTTACAATCAACGTTATTCTTAATTTTATATTAATATATAAAATAATATTATTATTATTACATATATCATTATTCTTAATTTTCTTCGCGAATATACTGGCAGAAAATTAGCGCACAACGTACTCTGTCAGCATACTGTTTCATTTTCGCGAGAATAAATAAACGAAATTCTATTATATTATAATCCCATGGTTTCGAAGAAAATAAAGAGAGGAATAAGAAATAAAAAATGGAAATGTTAAATTCGCTTAATTCGATTTTATAGCTGTAAATCGTGTAAGGCCACGTTGTGAATCTAAACCGTCAGGAGTTGCAGGTGGGCACCGTGTCCCTTTACGGAATTCACATCGTGTCGCTGGTGATCGAGGGCCAGGAGAGGCTCTGCCTGGCCCAGATCAGCAACACGTTGCTGAAGCAGTTCAGCTACAACGAGATCCACAACCGAAGGGTCGCGTTGGGCATCACCTGCGTCCAGTGCACCCCCGTCCAGTTGGAAATCCTCCGCCGTGCCGGTG
>NW_006263433.1:522475-523105 GCF_000469605.1 Apis dorsata
CATGCCGGTCTCGTCGAGGAGATGCGGCATGATTACCCGAAGGGAAGCCGAGCGTCTCTGCAAATCCTTCCTCGGCGACAATGCGCCCCCCAGGTTGGTTAATCCTTCCAAAATTCTCGTGAGCAAGCCAAAAAGCAAAAAAAGATGATGAAACACTTTCTCAATAACAAATTCTCAATAACAATTTTCTCGAGTTGCTATTCGATCCTGATATTCCAGAACGCATCTTTAATGTCGGAACGAAATTTTGAAAACCAGTTTCTCACCTACTCTTTCGATAAATAATAAAAAAGTATAATATAGAAGTATAATAAAATATATAATAATAAATATAATAATAAATATATATAATAAAAGTATAATATAAAAATATAAATAATAAAAAATATCGAAAATGCTCCTTGCATCTTTGTTATCACGAGAATCTTTCTTACGATAATAATAAACCACGAATTCTGAAGAACGTATAACAATTGGAGAAGCAATACTAAAATATTCGAATATTCATATTACAATCAACAAATCTTAATCTTTCGATTTCTCATCTGTTCGAAGGCTACCCGAGGACTTCGCCTTCTCGGTGCACCACGAGTGCGCGTGGGGTTGCCGGGGCGCGTTCCTTCCGGCGCG
>NW_006263433.1:523130-525922 GCF_000469605.1 Apis dorsata
ACAGTTCCCGCGCCAAGTGCATAAAGTGCGCCTACTGCGGCCTCTTCTTCTCGCCGAACAAGTTCATATTCCACTCGCACAGGATCGGGCCGTCGGACAAGTACGTGCAGCCGGACGCGGCCAACTTCAACTCGTGGCGGCGCCACATGAAGCTGTCCGGGAATCCGCCGGACGAGGTGGTGCACGCGTGGGAGGACGTGAAGGCGATGTTCAACGGGGGGACCAGGAAACGATTGCTCAACAATCCGAATTCGAGGGAGTCGCCGAGCCCTGCCAAGCAGCCGAGATCGTCGCCCACCGCTCAGATACCCACGCTCGTCCCCTCGCCCACCCATCCGCGGGGGCCCCCGTTCCCGGAGTTACCTTTGCCGCTGTCAAGGAGCCTGGTGATGGACTACGTGTGGCACCAGCATCAACAGGCCGCCGCCGTCGCCGCGGCAAAGACGCCCGGATTCCCCTTCTCCCCGTACGCTTTGCCGTGGCTGGCCAAGAGGGGACCGGTCCTCTTTCCAGGTGAGTCCATCAAAAAATTTATGAAATTTTATGAAATTTATGTGAGATTGGAATTGGTGAAAAGGGTGTTGCCAAGGTTTTCTTATTTGTTGATGAGTTGTGCAGAGTTTTTGAGTATAGATTTGAGTATAGAGAGTTTTTGGGAATAGATTTGAAACGAGGTTTAAAATAAGTTTAGGGTAAGTCGAGGAAATTGATAATGATTGATAAGTGATTGTGTGATTTTAAATAGATTCGGGGAGAATTTAAAATAAGTTAAGGAAACTGATAATGATTGATAAGTGATTGTGTGATTTTAAATAGATTTGGAGAGAATTTGAAATAAGGTAAAATAAGTTGAGGAAACTGATAATGATTGATAAGTGATTGTATGATTTTAAATAGATTTGGAGAGAATTTGAAATAAGGTAAAATAAGTTGAGGAAACTGATAATGATTGATAAGTGATTGTATGATTTTAAATAGATTTGGAGAGAATTTGAAATAAGGTAAAATAAGTTGAGGAAACTGATAATGATTGATAAGTGATTGTATGATTTTAAATAGATTTGGAGAGAATTTGAAATAAGGTAAAATAAGTTGAGGAAACTGATAATGATTGATAAGTGGTTGTGTGATTTTAAAAATCGATGAGATTTTGGAATGAATTATATAAATAGGAAATTTGAAATAAACTTAATGATTTTATGAATTTTTAGAAATTTATGAAATTAGTCAAAAGGAAATTGCGAAGGTTTCTTTGTTAATGAATAGATTTTATGAATAGATTTGGGAAGAATTTGAAATAAGGTAAAATAAGTTTAGGGTAAGTTAAAAAAACTGACAAATAATTTTTAAAAATCGATGAAACTTTTGAGCGAATTATATAAATGGAAAATTTGAAATAAACTTAATGATTTTATGAATTTTTAGAAATGTATGAAATTAATCAAAAGGGAATTGCAAAACTTTCGTTAAGGAATAGATTTTATAAATATATTTGAGAAGAATTTGAAATAAAGTAAAATAAATTTAGAGTAAATTAAGGAAACTGATAAATGATTGTTAAATTTGAAATAATGTTAATGATTTTATGAATTTTTAGAAATTTATGAAATTAGTTAAAAGAGAATTGTGGAGATTTCTTTATTAGATTTTATGAATAGATTTGGGAAGATTTTGAAACAAGTTAAAATAAGTTTAGAGTAAATTAAGAAAACTGATAAATGATTGTATAATTTTTTAAAAATCGATGAAATTTTTGAGGGAATTATATAAGTAGAAAATTTGAAATAAAATGAGTTAATAAAATAATATGATTTTTTTTTAAGAATCGATGAGACTTCGATTTTTGAATTATGTAAGAAAGAAGTAAGGAACATTAAACGAATACGGGGATAGAATTTTCAATATTATAATTAATGATAAATTTTCGCCCCGAGAACAAGGTATAAACGTAATTCATATTCGGATATTTAATATCCACGTATTACATAGTTTAGACGGTAATGTATAATAAAGCGGATTACGCGCGTTGCGAGCATAAATTATTTTATACATTGCCGAGGCGGGATTCATTAGTATAATTACAGGGGAAATATGAATGTGAAGAGTGCTATGTGAATATTATTAATCGGTGCAATAGTGACGATCGTGTTGTGCGTGTAAAATAATGGTCTTTGATATAATAATTATTCATTATACACGGGCCCTACATTCCCCGCCGCACGGGATCGATCGATTCCTGTTCCCTGTTTTCGATTTACGCGGCAAACTTTACCCATATTAATCGGTTAAAATTTATTTTAACTAATAGTAGGCAAAATTTTACCTGACCATATATACCATATATACATATTAATTCGAGTGGCGTGGAAAAGTTACTCGGAACAAATTTTAGCCGTAAATGAACACGCTATTTAGAGGATTAGCTTAACCGGAACAAATATCGTTAGTTAATGTTTCGAATTCATTGCACCACCAGGATTATCGAAAATATATCCTCCACGCGTATCGCGTTTATTCCCCGACAAAATTATAAAATACGAGTAAATAGACGAAATATTTCGAAAGATTGCGGAATAGATCTTTCCGTTTATCATAAGGAAAACGATTTTTCATTTCGTTAAAATTCAACCACCCGTCTAATCTTTCCGATTTAAAAATTTCGGAATTCTTTCCATCGACGACAATAATTAAACCCGCCAATTAGCGTAATATCAATTTTTCCCCCCCTCTCTTTCCCTTTCTTCAGGGCCTCTACCACCGCCGATAAGCGGTTCCAGCCCCACGGAACCGCT
>NW_006263433.1:526109-528876 GCF_000469605.1 Apis dorsata
ACCCGTCGTTGCATCAATCCGCCTTTCGCCCCGTGATTCGTGGGCCGCCGATCGTCGAACCTGTCGCCCAGGACCACCCCTCGGAACACACCCCCGTATCCCACAAGGAGGACAACTCTGACGACGAGGTGGACATCGAGACGACCGAGGACGATTCGGTCACGCCCCTCAACATCGCCCCGCAGAACCTTCATCATTCCGTCTCGAATTCCGCAACCGGCGGAAGTCACAGCGGCCGCAACTCGCCCCAGTGCTGGAGCCCCCCGAGAGAAACCGTAAGTGATCCTCACGAAATTCTTCCACACTTTTAAAACAATTTTATTTTATTTTTCCCTCTGCAATCCCCTGATTGAAATGAAATTGAATTAAATATAATCTGAATATAAGGAAATAGGGAGGAATAAAGTGAGGAGGCGATCGAGAATGATTTCGACAAGATCTAAGAGGGATGTTTGAACGAGGGAAGGGAAATTGAAATATCTTAAAAAAAAGAAGAAAAAAAAAAAGGAAAAAGTGTATGTAATGCATTATCAATTAATCGAGGCTCCATTAATGGGACGCGAGGAGAGCGTGACAGTGTAATGTTTCTCGAAGGACGCCACGTGTCCATTGTTGCGCCCTTCGAACGTAACGAAGTTGTGTATCAAAGGTCCCATCGTTTTTTGCCATTATCACGAGCCGATAGGTCGGCAAACACTTGACACGCTCGGCGAATGAGGAAAAAAAAACGTGCGTCGACCAAACATATTCGCAACAATCGCGCCCCAATTCGAATCTCGGCATGGTGTGTATACTCGTGCACGTGCCCCGTCGAAGAAGAATACACAACGGTTAAAGGAGACGAAGAAACGAAGTTTTGTTGTCTCTGGTCCCTTCGATTAACGTATTAGAAAAAATGGAAAAGGAAGTTCAATTATTATATATCTTGACCCCTTGAGATATATTTGAGAAAATAAATATATATATATATATATATATATGTATGGCATACATCCATCGACAAACATCCATAGAAAGTAATACATTAGAGCCATGATCCTTAATCATTGAGTAGTGAATAAACCTATATATTCTTATCGTTCAATAACCGAGTGTGTTTATGTTGGGAGAAAAACCAGCTCCACCCGACTGTACTGTCCCCCTTCTGTAAACGAAAAACGAGATAACTTTGAGTTACGTGATACCTGGCAAACAAATTTACAAACACGGGTTAATCGAATTAAACCGAGTTGTACATTAATTCACGATCGAGAAAAATGTATACTTATTATTATTATTATTATTATCCATATATTATATTAATTAACAATAATTATAAATACTTTATTAAATATACTTTCTCTACCTATGTTTCGTTGGGGTACAGATATAAATTGAATTAAATAAAGATGAAGAAGGAGACTGGTTATATTAAAATCAGATCCCCTTTGTGTAATAAAAGTTCTTTTTTGTATTTTAGTTTTATTGTCTTTTGAGAAGCGAACGAATTTAGAATATTGTTCTTTTAAGTTGATGCAATTGAAGCTTGATATCGAAATATATTAAGTTTTGGAGAAGATTTTATCAAGATGAGAGGATCGTTCTGATTTTAAAAATTCAGATATGGAAACGTGAATATTGAAAATGAGATAGATCGAAATAATCCATATTGAAGGAAGATAAATAGAAAGGCAAAGTGGAAGTATCTGCAATGACACATTTGGGTGCAAAGGGGAAAAAATTGGAAAAGGAGGATCAAAAGCTCGAAACGATAGAACTCCATTTTTGAATAGAATTGTAACGACGAGAAATGGATGCTATACGATAATCTGGACAATGGTTGGATGAAAATCTAAACGAATGTCAAAATCGTAACAGCATAGAGATAGACACAAAATTACAAAAATTAGCCGAGTCGAAATATGAGATTTCAACCCATCCACCAGATATTTCGATTGTTTCATTTACAATTGTTTTTTAAAAAATAATATTAAAACTGTGATCTCGGCATTCGAGAAATTTCTTCGCCACGAATGCATAAAAATTTCATAAAAATGGAATCTCGTTGGGAAAAACGCCATTGAAGCCAATGACTCTCTTCTTTCAATGATTTTTTTCGAATAAAAATTATAACTTCGAAAATATCGGCGTAAAAATTTCACGTGACACGATATATAAATCTAAAAATAACCTTTAAAAAAAAAAAATCTCACTTTTCGATAATCAACAAAAAGTATTTGACTAAATAAATAAAGTTTAGTTTCTCCATTCGAAAACTTAATTAAAAAACTCTTTCTCTCTCTCTCTCTCTCTCCCTCTCTGATCGTTCGAAATCCACGAAACGGGCGAAATCATCATGGTTGAAATGGAATTGGCGCGCGACGATAGCTACGACAGACCAAGGACACAATAATTAATTTCCGGCACGCTCGATTCTTGGCCGCGGCACGGCGATGAGGCGGCGGTGGTCGCGTGACACGGTTATGAACGCGGTCGTTCATTTAATTATATCGCCGGCATAAGTGTATATCCACATATTACTCTGTGAGCATATTACGTCCAGTCGATCGCGCGAGCCCGTTAGTTCGTATGGTTACGGAGTATTTACTGACACAATAATTATCGCAATTGACGGGGGCAGCCGCACGAGCAGTCAGACCGCAGAGCAAATTCTAGGGACGTCGAGTAGTATTACGTGGCAGGAAACTCTCACACCCTCTTCGCCCTGTCCTAGCCTCTCTATCTATCTATCTCTATTATCTCTCTCTCTCTCTCTCTCTCTCTCTCT
>NW_006263433.1:529053-533388 GCF_000469605.1 Apis dorsata
TTATCTTTCTCTTTCTCTCTATCTGGTATTTCTTGGTGTCAGGATTTACATGGGTGGAGGATGGTGCATCGATGGTAACGAGTAGGGAATTCCTGTATACCGATCATTAATATTAGGACGGAGTTGAAAGGGAAGAGAGAGGGAAAGAGAGTTCCTTCGAATTCTCTCGACTCGAGGTGTCGATGGTTGTTTGAGCTGGAGGAAAAGGGGAGGAAATACTATTGGGGATCGAGGTGGAAATTCTTTGGAAGGTGTCGAAAATTCTTTGCTTAATATTAAGAAGTAAATGTCTTTTCGATACGATAATAAGAAAAATTAATTAACTTTAAAAAATTCCAGGGACGAAAATTCGAGTATTAAAATTTTACTCGATCGCGATAAAACAAAGAAGAAACGATAAAGGATTAGCAATAATTATACGATAAATGAGGAAGAAAGAAAGAGAGAAGGAACGTAGGATTCGAGAACAAGCCAGCCAGTCGTAAATTTATTGCTTACTTGATTCGAAGTGAAAATATTATCTAATTACTTTAACTTTAAAAAATTCCAGGAACGAAAATTCGAGTATTAAAATTTTACTCGATCGCGATAAAACAAAGAAGAAACGATAAAGGATTAGCAATAATTATACGATAAATGAGGAAGAAAGAAAGAGAGAAGGAACGTAGGATTCGAGAACAAGCCAGCCAGTCGTAAATTTATTGCTTACTTGATTCGAAGTGAAAATATTACCTAACTACTTTAATTTTAAAAAATTCCAGGGACGAAAATTCGAATATTAAAATTTTACTCGATAAAACAAAGAAGAAACGATAAAGGATTAGCAATAATTATACGATAAGGGGTAAACGAGGAAGAAAGAAAGAGAGAAACGTAGTACTATTACCTAACTACTTTAACTTTAAAGAATTCCAGGGATGAAAATTCGAGCGTTAAAATTATATACGTGATATTAAATAAATCGCGTAAAACAAGGAAGCAACGATTAGCAATAATTATCTGATAAGGGGGTAAAAAAGAAGGGGTCGACGAGGAAGAGAGAAACGAAAGAAAGGAAGGAGAAGACAGCGACGGATGTAGGGTTCGAGCGGGATAAGCCATCCGGATTGCCAGCCAGCTTTTCAATTCCCTCTTGTTGGTGAACGTGTCGAGTGGGACAGATCCGTACTTTGTGAACAGACTCGCCAAAATCTCTCTCTCTCTCTCTTTTTCTCGACGACATCGAGACTGTGTACACGTACACGTATCCATAGATATCCGCCACGAAGGGACAAGAGGAAGTGGAAAACCCAGTTACTGCAACCAAGCGACACAGAGTCGAGGGGGGGAGGGGGCCACAAGTGTATCGCGGTAACTAAGTAATCCCCGAACGTTATTTGCAGTTATTTCTCGGTTGGACGGATGGGCCGAGGAAAGGAAAGGAAAGGAATTTGGCGGGGATTTGGTATTTTCATTTTCGCCGCGCATCTGTGGTCGTGCAAAGGTTACCTTCTTTCCTTCGACGGACAGACTCAACCTTTCCTTTCCACCACCCATTTTTTTTTTTTTTTTTTTTTTCTAAGTTTCTCTCTTTAAAGTATCGTTTAGCATCGAAAATCGAAGGGAGAGGAGGGATTTCTTCGTCTATTAAAATTTTTTTAATAAATAGAAGAGTGGTTTCGGTCGAAAGAACGAATTGTGGAGAATTTTTATATTTAATCAATTAATATTTGATCAAACGTATTATTAACGATTATATAATGTCAAGAATCGAGGAGAATATAGATGGATGGTGAAGAAGGTTTAAAAATGTAGCGATATAAAAGAAAAACCGAAGGAAGGGTTTCTTTGTAGATTTTTTAATAAATAAGAGAGTAACTGTAAAACGTCGTTCGATCGAAAGAGGGAATATTTGATCAAACAAAATATTATTAACGATATAATGTCAAGAATCGAAAAGAATACGATGATAGTGAAAAAAAGTTTAACGATAGAAGAAAAATCGAAGAATCGTGGAAAATCATATTTTTTTTTTTTGTTTCTTCATCTTTCACATTTTTCGAAATATTATATTTTCGAGAATAGATGAAAATACTCTTTTCTCTCGAGGATATGTGGGTTCATGATGAAATGTTACCGGGTTAACTTTTTTAAAGATATAATCGGAGAGAGAACGTTGCCAACGGTTGCGATTTAATCACAAGAGAGAGCCTCCACGGGAAGGGTTCCACGGGATACGAAAGGTCAGATGTTGGCATTTCGAACGGGGGAGGAGAGAACTTTAACTTAAAAATGCCAGCTGGACCTTAAGTAATTGATCAATTGATGACAATTGAACATTACGAAAACGCACAATTTATTTATCTTCCATATTTCTCTATCCAAAAAAAAAAAAAAAAAAAAAAAAAACGAGAAAAAAGAGAAAGACCATTCTTTCCTCTTCCTCTTCCTCTTCTTAAAACAGGAGGATCCCGTTCTTAAAATCGAGCGTATTTTCGTTCGCTCAAAGAAGTCTGAAAGAAGTATAATTTGTCGCCCCTTCCCCCTCCGTCGCCCCTTCGAAAATCTAATGGCTCTCCAGACGGTCGAAGCGCAATTAAAAGTTGCGGTCGAAACTAACTAAACCAGTCGGAGTTTGATTTAAACGTTTCCCGGCCCCTTCTTCCCCCTCTCCCTCTCCCCCTCCCCTCTACGTGACTCCGTTTAATTGCATTTAAATGGATGGTTGGAGGAGGTCGACTGCGTGGAGGAGAGGTGTCTTCTTCGTGCACTTCGTCCTCTCCACGGATAGAACCGCTTGGTGGGACGCGAGAGGAGGCGAGACGAGGCGAGGGAGGGATGCTGCTCGTCGTTAATCACGATCGACCTGGATGGAGAAAAAAAGGATCTTAATTGACCAGAGGAATTGAACGTCGCGGACCTGACCCTGATAATCGCCCCGTCCTTATTTCCCTGTGCTGTGCGCTCGAATACATCAAACGTTTCCCTCCGTCTCGGTTTTATCCGTCATTACCGTCTCAATGGCCGCTGCATTGCCTCGGTAGAAAGAAATTTGCGCGTTCGCATCTTTCTTGAAAAGGGACTCTTCTTTTTTTCTTTTCTTTTCTTTTTTTTTTTTTCATGTCTCCTCTTAATTATCGACTTTTCACCCGAAAAAAAAAAAGAGGAATATCCCGTTTCGAATCCAATTTTAACTCGTTCAGGGATCAAAGTCTTAGGTTGGTGATCGTCGCGAATGCTTTTGAAAGAAATTGCGCGAGTATTTTTCTCGAAAACGGGTAATCGTTTTTTCGTTAATTATCTGCTCGAGAATAAGAATCATCGTAACTGTTGGACGATGTAAAAGAGTGTGTCACTTGGATAATTGCAAAAGTTGGAAGAGCAATATTCCTCTAACTTGGAATATTGTCAATCTTATTGTCTCAAATTCAATGTTTATTAAATAATATTTATAACGCACTCTTGCGTGTAATTACAAATAGAGAAGATTGGAAAATTTAAGAAAATAATTCTGAAACAGGGAAAAAAATCGAAATAACATTTAGTTGCAAAACGATTCTTTTATTGGTTCAACGATTAAAAAAAGAAAAAAAAAATTCGCCAGACTTGATATTCGATGTCAAACGTATTTTTGACCAAACGGAAAGAGGTAAAAAATTTTCAAGCGAAAAAAACCAGAGATGGATGAAATTCCATCCAAGAATGGAATCCCTTTGGATATATATATATATATATATATATCGTAAATCGTAGTTATTAAAAAATTATTCGACAGCATCGTTTTCGCGGAACGAGTTATGTCGTGGCTGGTTTTAATGCGATTTGCGCGAGATGCCCGGTGGAGAAATGTCATCGTAGGATGAAATGAAGGTCCGCTATGGAAGTCGTGGGCGGTGACTGTTGATTTAATTATAATCGTCAGCTCCGCCCAGCACCCTCGAATTCGACCCAACTTCTGTCCTTTATTTTCCCCTCTCTTTCTCTCTCTCTCTCTTCGTGCCTTTTCTTCCCCTTTTTATTCGATAATATTTCACATTTGTAATGTGTAGATAGGTCTCCTGTATATTTTTAATATAACTTTCTCCTCGTCCACAGAAAAAACGATTAATTTCTGATCATGACGATTAATTTGCATTAAAAGAATGCATAGAGATATTTAAAGACGCATGTTGAAAACGAGCTATGTTGAAAAATGATGCGATTTTGTAGTTTCAGAAATTATTTTTTGATAAAAGTTTCGAAAAGGCTTCTTCTGGATTAAATATAGAAAAATTTCGATTCTTTGATCTTGATAAAAATTTGATTCGATTCGAAAAAGGTTATTTCTAACGTTTAATCTTTTTTTTTTTTTTTTTT
>NW_006263433.1:533452-533700 GCF_000469605.1 Apis dorsata
TATCGTAATTCTTAAATAAACATTTTTTTTTTTCAAACGATAACTAAATAAATTAATAGAAAGCACTTTTATTTCGAATTAAATTAATCGAGAGATTGGCACGGATGGGGAGGTGATTTTAAAAATTTAAAAAAGTAATAAGGGATAACATTTTTTTTTTTTAACGAAATCTCATTTTGGACGAATCTGAGTGCGTTCTCTTTCTTTTTTTTTTTTTTTTTTTTTTTTTTTTTTTTTTTTTTTTTTTT
>NW_006263433.1:534119-538007 GCF_000469605.1 Apis dorsata
GGCGATCGGTATGTAAAAAACACGGGGGCAGCCCTGTGTATCGAACATTGGCGGCGAAAATAAATGACCGCGTTTGGGGAGGGCATCGATGAAAAGGCGACGAAATTTTGGTGCATCGAGGATGAAACTCGTTAACCCCGGTGCTGTGTTCACAGTACAGCTGTCTGAATAAGAGGGTTTTATAGGGGAAAAATTATTTCATAACTCGCACGCGAAATTGAGAATCTACAAATAATGTTACGCCACGATAAGCGACTATGTATTTTATATATACATATATGTATATATAATGTATATACATATATGTACCGTTGCAATTCGCATTTATCCATATATGCGCCCATTTGTCGAGATTAAAATGTATTCTCCCCTTTGCAAATATATAAAATTATCACTCGTCGAGTATATTTCTTGTCAAAATATCACTCCTGTTTGATAATTGTAATTTTTACAATTACAATTATGGGAGAGGATGAGAGAGAGGAATAGATTTTGCTTCTTTCCTTCGATAAAAAATCGATCGAAGTTGTGTCAACGAGAAGTTGCGTAAAAAAGAAAAGAAAAAAAAAACGAAGCGTACATCCAAGTTCCAAGAATGATAAAAATCATCCCTGAAATATCCATATAAATTACTTAGAGGGACGTTAAACCGACGAGTTAATCGTCGTACAAAACGTGTCACCAACGATCATTTTTCATGGGAATAAATAAGTTGGTCGTGACAGATCTGTCGCCACGTTGTACAATCCCTATTAAAAATAAGAACAAATTAAACGATTCACAGCCTGCATCTAAATTAACTATTTTCAAGAGAAATATCCTTGATTTCAAAAAATTATCAAACTTCTTCTTCTTCTTTTTTACGGATATAAACATAGAGACAGGGAAATTCACGTTCTAAATTAATCTAAACTAATCTAAACTAATGCAATTAGTCGAAAAAATTTCTACAAAATTTAAACGTTAAGTTTGTCAAAAATAAATAATTAAGAGATTCCTCGATATATTGTTTATTTCAAAAAATTATCAAACTTCTTCTTCTTCTTCACGGATGCAAATTTAATAAAGATAGAGAAATTTGAACATAGATACACATTTTAAATTAATAAAATTCCACCACTTTTTCCCAATTTGAAAAGGATCGCGTTTTGGGAAGAAGAGGAAATTGGTGCGAAATTAAAAAATTCCTCGATATATTCTTGATTTCAAAAAGTTATCAACTTCTTCTTCTTTTTCTTCACGGATGCAATCATAGATACAGAGAAATTCAATTCTAAATTAATCGATCAATCGAAAACTAATGCAATTATATTCGAAAAAATTTCTGCAAAATTTAAACGTTAAATTCGTTAAAAATAAATAATTAAGAGATATATTTTTGATTTCAAAAAATTATCAAACTTCTTCTTCTTCTTCTTCTTTTTCACGGATGCAAACTTAGACACAGGAAAATTCAATTCTAAATTAATCGATCAATCGAAAACTAATTATATTCGAAAAAATTTCTGCAAAATTTAAACATTAAATTCCACTTTTTCTTTCCTTCCAAAAAGCGTTTTGGAGAAGAGAGAAAAAATTGGCGCGAAATTAAAAAATTCCTCGATATATTCTTGATTTCAAAAAGTTATCAAACTTCTTCTTCTTCATGGATGCAAACAGAGACAGAGAAATTCAATTCTAAATCAATCGATCAATCGAAAACTAGTGCAATTATATTCGAAAGAATTTCTGCAAAATTTAAACGTTAAGTTCCACCACTTTTTC
Organism: Apis dorsata; assembly: GCF_000469605.1. Classification (NCBI taxonomy): domain Eukaryota; kingdom Metazoa; phylum Arthropoda; class Insecta; order Hymenoptera; family Apidae; genus Apis; species Apis dorsata. The sequence goes on from NW_006263433.1 coordinate 535,884, forward strand.
CCGATTTGGAGAGGATCTCGTTTTGGGGAGGAGGGGAGATTGGCGCGAAATTAAGAGAATTCCTCGATAAAAAAAAAAAAAGAAAATAAGAGAGACGTAACAGAGAGGATCCGTGGTGGTTGGTGGTGGCGGGGGAGGCCCTCGAATAAAGCCGACATTATAGGCAGCATAATCAATTCCCCGGCATAATTCCGCAACACGGTATGAATTTGGTCAAGATCGGCCGACCGGAAGCGATTCGACTAACACGATTGCGTACCAAGTTTGCACGCGACGAGTGGCTCGCATCCGCCCGATCCGAAACTCGTACAAATCTCACTTACATCCCATTATTTTAACCCCCTCGAGAGAAAGATCGCCCCCACAATTTGCCCGCCGAATATATCTTCGTCTCTCTTCCCTTTTTTTCTCTCTCTTTCGATTTTGGAAATAATAAATTTATATCGATATCACGATATCGATACTTTTGACGATTTGATTATTGTTGACCTATATAGTAGGCACTGAAATCGAGTAAAAAAATTATCGTTACTTTCGATCATCCCAACTCTGAGATCGTCATCTGTCAGAGTTGAGGATAAGAGAAACGAATTCTCTATCTACGATTCTTACTTATTTCGACTGATAAAAATAATAAATTAAAAACGATATCACGATACTTTCGATCATCCCAGCTCTGAGATCGTCATCTGTCAGAGTTGAGGATAAGAGAAACGGATTCTCTATCTACGATTCTTACTTATTTCGACTGAGAAAAATAATAAATTTATATCGATATCACGCTACTTTCGATCATCCCAACTCTGAGATCGTCATCTGTCAGAGTTGAGGATAAGAGAAACGGATTCTCTATCTACGATTCTTACTTATTTCGACTGAGAAAAATAATAAATTTATATCGATATCACGATACTTTCGATCATCCCAACTCTGAGATCGTCATCTGTCAGAGTTGAGGATAAGAGAAACGGATTCTCTATCTACGATTCTTACTTATTTCGACTGATAAAAATCTCCTTTTTCCATCACGAAAGAAAGAAAGAGGGAAAAAGAAAACGATAATCTGATAAATATCGAACAAAAAACCTCGCATCGAACCACAAATATATCCTTCGAATCATCACGGTAACGACCATATGAAAAAAAGAAAAAAGCCAAAAACGTCGCGCAAAAAAAAAAACAAAGATCCCCTCGAAAAGCAGCAGAGGATCTCCCTTTCCCCGAATCCAGTTTTCCCCCAGTTCTATCAATTAAACCCTTCGAATTTAGATGAGAATTTAATCGGTCACCCTTCGCTCTCCTGAAACGCAAAAAACAAAAAAAAAGAAAGAAAGAAAATAAAACAACCTCCTCTTTGTACGCGCGCACGCGACTCGATTGCGCGACAATCGGTTCACGATCGAGGAAAAAAAAAACCTTTATTCTATATATACATATATATACACATACCCATACACACACATACAATATATATATATATATATACATATATATCCATATCGGTGGAAACTTTTACCATTTACACGGGGGTAAAAAAAAAAAATCCATCCCTGTACAGGAACACGAGCAACCAATGCGGCAATCGGGGTAGACCAGGAGGAGGACGAGAGAGAGAGAGAGTAGGAGGAGGGCGAGGGGGATGTTGGCGCACGCTACGATTGTTTCTCCGTAATCCTTTATTGGATCAACGGGGCTGAAACAATTGAGCGAGCCATAACGCGAGGATGGGCTCGACGATGGTGCAGAGGAGGGGGGCAGACGAGAGAGCGTGTCGGGTTTTCGGTCTGGCGATGCCGATGGGCGAAGGCAAAGGGTGGAGAGGTGGATGGATGGAGAGGTGATGGTAGGGATGGTATAAGCGGGCCCCCAGGATGCGATGATGGGGGCGGGAAAGGATTTCTACCTACTTTGCTCCGGCTGAACGGAGTTACAAATGGGAGAACGCGGAACTCATCCGCGAGAAGGGGATTCCCCGTGTGTCTTCCTCCCCCGTGTGTTTTCCGTTCGTTCTCCGCTGTCTCGCCGTAGCCACTGGATCGCCACCCGTCTCGTCGTCATTCCTCGCGATTCCTTCTTTCCGAATTTCTTTTTTTCTTTTTCTCTCGCTCGATTCTCACGATCGGT
>NW_006263433.1:538019-543499 GCF_000469605.1 Apis dorsata
CATAGTAGACAGTAGTGTTTGACTATCGATAATTATCCTGATCGAAGCGATTACAATTATGTAATTTTGAAATATTGATTCCTCATGATTCCTTCTTTCCGAATTTCTTTTTTCTTTTTCTCTAGCTCGATTCTCACGATCGGTAATAGATACTAAACAGTACTGTTTAACTACTAGCGCCACTTGCGGAGAAAATCGATAATTATCCCGATCGAAGCGATTATATTTGTGTAATTTTGGAATGTTGGAAAATTCGCGATTCCTTTTTTCCGAATTTCTTTTTTTTTTTTTCTCTCGCTCGATTCTCATGATCGGTAGTAGATAGTAGACAGTAGTGTTTGACTACTAGAGAAAATCGATAATTATCCTGATCAAAGCGATTACAATTGTGTAATTTTGAAATATTGATTCCTTCTTTCCGAATTTCTTTTTTCTTTTTCTCTCGCTCGATTCTCACGATCGGTAGTNGTAGTAGACAGCAGTGTTTGACTATCAGAGAAAATCTATAATTATCCCGATCGAAGCGATTACAATTGTGTAATTTTGAAATGTTGATTCCTTCTTTCCGAATTTCTTTTTTCTTTTTCTCTCGCTCGATTCTCACGATCGGTGTAGTAGACAGCAGTGTTTGACTATCAGAGAAAATCTATAATTATCCCGATCGAAGCGATTACAATTGTCTAATTTTGAAATGTTGATTCCTTCTTTCCGAATTTCTTTTTTCTTTTTTTCTCGCTCGATTCTCACGATCGATAATAGATACTAAACAGTACTGTTTAACTACTAGCGCCACTTGCGGAGAAAATCGATAATTATCCCGATCGAAGCGATTATATTTGTGTAATTTTGGAATGTTGAAAAATTTGCGATTCCTTCTTTCCGAATTTCTTTTTTTCTTTTTCTCTCGCTCGATTCTCACGATCGGTAGTAGATAGTAGACAGTAGTGTTTGACTACTAGAGAAAATCGATAATTATCCCGATCGAAGCGATTATATTTGTGTAATTTTGGAATGTTGAAAAATTTGCGATTCCTTCTTTCCGAATTTCTTTTTTCTTTTTCCCTCGCTCGATTCTCATGATCGGTAATAGATAGTAGACAGTAGTGTTTGACTATTAGCTCCGCTTGCGGAGAAAATCGATAATTATCCCGATCGAAGCGATTACAATTGTGTAATTTTGAAATGTTGATTCCTTCTTTCCGAATTTCTTTTTGCTTTTTCTCTAGCTCGATTCTCACGATCGGTAATAGATACTAAACAGCACTGTTTAACTACTAGCGCCACTTGCGGAGAAAATCGATAATTATCCCGATCGAAGCGATTACAATTGTCTAATTGTGAAATGTTGATTCCTTCTTTCCGAATTTCTTTTTGCTTTTTCTCTAGCTCGATTCTCACGATCGGTAATAGATACTAAACAGCACTGTTTAACTACTAGCGCCACTTGCGGAGAAAATCGATAATTATCCCGATCGAAGCGATTACAATTGTCTAATTGTGAAATGTTGATTCCTTCTTTCCGAATTTCTTTTTGCTTTTTCTCTAGCTCGATTCTCACGATCGGTAATAGATACTAAACAGCACTGTTTAACTACTAGCGCCACTTGCGGAGAAAATCGATAATTATCCCGATCGAAGCGATTACAATTGTGTAATTTTGAAATGTTGATTCCTTCTTTCCGAATTTCTTTTTTCTTTTTCTCTCGCTCGATTCTCAGTAGTAGACAGTAGTGTTTAACTACTAGCGCCGCTTGTGGAGAAAATCTATAATTATCTCGATTATAATTGTGTAATTTTGGAACGTTGGAAAAGTTTGTAGGATGAAATTTTTTTTTTAAGAATTTTGCAATCCAATGTTGATTTGGAATTATTTGAATTATCCACTAGAATTTTATAATTTATTATAATGTAATCTGTAATAGTAAATAGTATTTAGTGAATAAAGTATACGAATATGTTCTCAGAAAGAAACCAATTGAGAAGCAGTTTAAAATATTATCGAGTATCGAATCTTTCTCTCCTCTTCATCTATGTGTGTAAAGGTAGGAAGGCAACAGAATCGCGTACCACGATACGACACGATACGATAATTGGACTACTTGGAAGGAACGGTGGGAAATTCGCGTGGCGCGGCTCGAGCTGGGATTTTCGAGCAATTGTGCCCATTTTTTTCCATCCTCCGCTCCGTCCATCATTGAGACGATTTATTACGTAGTAAGGAGTTTTACGCGAGAACGTGCGGAGGGAAGTTGGAGAAAAATCGGAAACGTTTGTCGCGGGCATCTCCTCTTCCGGTGATAAAACGGAGTTATTTATCTTTCGCCCGCGCGTGAAAGGAATTCCAAAGGGACAAGAGATATCGAATTATTATATATATATATATATTTACGATTCTATTGCACGTTTAATTTCAAGAAAAGATTTCGAGAATAAACGAAGAAACGCAAGCGTTATTTATTTGCACGAATAAAATTAAGTAAGTTATCGACCTTATAGCGTTTCAAACCTTAATTCCTTAGAAAATTTCATTGTTTCTTAATTTCCATTGTTTCTTCTTCTCCTTTCGATGATTCTTCGCAAATTACACGAGCAGTCAATCCTCGTTACGCTCAAAAGTAAAAAAAGAAAAGAAAAATGGTGGACGATGCTCGGTTCGATCGTTTCGCTTTTTGTTATGAAGCATATGGGGTTGTATATATCCATAGTTCACCCGTAACGAATCGATCTGTCAAGGAGAGCAAGTACACCGTTCGGGTGTATATTTTGGTCGGCCGGGTTGCAAACGAGGTTGCACGGATGTTACGGAGGAACATATGCGCCGATTGTGCAAGGATGGATAAGGGACGTATCTTGCAACACCTGCCATATACTCAAATCGTGTGTACGTATATACTCGCTTCTCGATCGATCACATCGATGCTATCGAGCTATCGTTATTGCCTAGCCGCAATTATATGCGAGCCTCGTTCATAAATAACGGGAAAATTCATAAATTGACTCGTTATCATCCGAGCAATGTGAATAAGTAAATATGTTTAAATATTAGATGCGCCAACGATAATTTAAATGGAATAAAGAATTACAGAGATTGAGCGATTTCATGCGTCGCGTGAACGTTTTCGAGTATAAAAACCGGGTTTACCATTTATTCGAATGATGAAGAATAAATCGAGTATTTATTTTATAATAATAATAATACGCACGTTGAAATGCTAATTAAATTGTAAGCACGATATTTTTTCTTTATCGTAACAATATTAATTCGAGTATTCCGTGTAAAAAAGATCCCTCCTCCCTTGGTTAAGCTTTTTAATTCCATTTTGCCATATAATGGGCCGTGACGAGCGAACCGTGCCGATAAAATTTTCATGGTGTTTGGGATTTCGAGTAATTACGTTTTGTGTACAGAGGAGCTCGACAAGACGCGCCTAGAGGGGGGGAGCACAAGAGAGTCGATTTATCTATTGTGAAATAATTCAACGAGTCGAGGCGTTATATCAAAGGGTAGATTTTAATCGATACCTTCCCGAGTTTTCTCTGATTAAAAGGAAAGAGAGAAAAAAAATTGAAACGATTCTAAAAATAATCGTGTGTGATTTCACGATGATCGAGAACAGAGGCAGAGAAAATCTTGGACGGTAAATGTGAAATGATCGGCTCGATGGCTTCCATCGGCGTCACGTTTACGTGACAATATAATCGTTCCACGCTTGAATATTTCATTGGAGGCGTTACGCCTCGCAATCGCCGCGTTCCGGACCGATTTCGTATCTCGGATCGTGCATCTCCGCGATTACCGACAACGTAACGCGTCCTTCTCTCCTCCCAAACTATGATTTCGCCACACGCGACCGAAAATCTAATTTCCATCGAACGGTAATTCGTGTCGTTTGATTGGTATCGAGTTATCGAGAATTTAAAATCGCAGAAAGTAAAGTAGAATTATCCTAAAATCTATATAATCTATGTGTACAGGATAATTCTTGATCACTTTGGACGTCTGTTTGTGAGCAGGGTTGAAAAGTGATTGGTTAAAAATTTCGTATAAGGTTAAATGGTTGAATAACGTGTTTTATTACTAGCTATTATAATTGATCCATGGTTATTCGATGCTTTCAACTATAAATGTTAAGTAATTTTAATTAATATTTATTAATAATAATATTTATTAATATTAATTAATAAATAAATTGTTAAAGTAACTTTATTCTTAACTATTCAATTGTTAAATTTTACAATCTATTTGTTTGTTAGAATTACAAAGTTTCGGAAAGTAATTTCGTTTTTTCTCGCGAGTGTCGCTAGTTGAATGTTCATCCAGCCAACTTCGTTCTAAACCAACGTTGGTATTATTTTGAGAGTTGGTTATTTTGTGGTTTATTAAGAAAAATTCGTTTGATTCTGCGGTTTTTCGTGTGTGATAATAAAAGAGCATTTTTGATATATTTTACTTTTTTATTATCGAAAGAATAATACAAGAATGTTGTTCACAATAACAAAACTGGAAGACCGGTTGAAACTGATGAAGATGTCGAATCATCACACGAAATGACTTGGTTTCGTTTCATGAAAAAAATTACTTTCTGAACAATATGAAAAAACTTTGAATATATCTTCGTTATTATAAAAATTACGAAGAAACTTTGTAAATAAAAATATTAGAGGTGAAGTATCTTTAGAAATCTTAGACTTATCTTCATTTTTTTCTCTTTTAACTATAAATTTTTACTGCTTAATAAATATTTCATTCATATTTCGATTTTTAATCATTCAGTTCGAATCAAATAACGAGCAATTTTTATTTTATTTTTTTCCCGCCTCGTGCGAGATTTAGGTTTAGCAGTAGTATGAGACGGTAACCAGTCAGACACGAGGCAGGGATAGCCAGACTTGAAAAATTAATATTCATTTGCGCATAGGAAAATTAATTTCTTATTTTATTTAAAATGGGAAAAAAAACGTACGATTAATATTCAAAGTTAGTAAAGATAGATACCTGAAAATTATATATGTACAGCAAGTTTACTCGTAACGCTACACAATTAGTCATCGATTTTTGCGATAAGATTCAATGATTAAATCAATTCTATGAAGCGGCCGCCGCGTGACGGGCATTATTTAAAAATTGGCGTACGTTTCTGACTTTCGTGACGTAGGAATAACGAAAAGTAAGAATACGACACGCGAGGATGCATTTTTTAAAAGGTTTTCGAGGGTTTGCGCTCCTCTATAACACGAATTATTATTTCATTTATTGTTCGTAAACGTGGATGAATTAAAATCACGGTAAAAATTACGTTACATATCTACTTTGTTTTCATTCTTGTCGAAGTAAAGACTTTTTTTTTAATACAATAAAATAAATAAATTAATTATTCGACAGTGTAATCAAATTGGAAGGAATTCGAGTCTGGTTGAATTTGAAAAAATAATTATTTTATCATTATTTAAATCGACGATATATATATATATATATATAT
>NW_006263433.1:543656-544675 GCF_000469605.1 Apis dorsata
AAATATTATAGGGAATGAACAATCGCGATTTTAATTGCAATTAATATTTATAATATTTCTGAATGCTTGAATCTCTCTCTCTCTCTTGTGTGTATCATAAAAATAATGAAATATTGATTTATCTTTACGATACAACTGCATTAAACGAAGATGGTAAAATTGCAGGGGAAAACGATAAAATTCATGACGACGAATATTAAAAGCTTTAAATGTGCATCGGGGGAAACAGTATAATCAATTAATTTTAATCAGTTAATATAATATTTCACATTTGTTGTTCCTCTTTTATGGAATAAAAGATTAATAATAACGGTCCACTATAATACAGAATAACTGATAACATTGTCGAAATAAAACGTGTAATTTCAACCACTCGACGTTTATTAACTGTTGCTTTCCAATTTTTGCCTTCGTTTCGTAAAAACATTTAAATTGTTATATTTTATATTTTCCATCCTTTTCCGTTACACGATATAATAATATCCTCTTGTCGCGCGGAATTATGCGTGGAATTAATCACAAGCATGGATTAATTCAACTAACCTTAATAAGTGAAAAAAATCGTAATAAATATTCACTAAGAGAATAATAGATGTTAAAATTTTATTTTCGATTGTCTTTCTCTTTTCTGTTCAGCAAAATGAACTTGGAACTTTTAATTTAATAACATCAAATTTCAATTCCATTTCAATTCAATGAGAGCAAGACTCAAGGAGCTTTATTTTGATTTTCAATCCTCTTGCTCTTTCAACTTAAAACTTTGATCAAGTCGTATTAAATTTCAATTCCTCTAGTCCACAAGAACACAATTTCTCTTCATTCATTGTCTTTTTCCATGTTCACATTCAAAAAGCAAACTTAAAACTTTAAGAAGTTTCAATTGCTCTCAATTGCTCTCCACAAAAATAATAATGTAAATCCCAAATTTTAATAACTATCTGTCCTCTTCTTCCTTCACTCATTGTCTTTTTCTATGTTCACAGCAAAGGAAACTTAAAATGATAAGTTTGATAAATTTG
>NW_006263433.1:544824-545493 GCF_000469605.1 Apis dorsata
TAGAAACACAATTTAAGTCCCAAATTTTAAGAACTTTATCCTCTTTCTCCTTTACTCATTATTTTTTTCTATATTCATGTTCAAAATACAAAAAAAACTTAAAACTTTGATAACTTTTCAATTGCTCTCAATTTCACAAAAATAATAATATAAGTCCCAAATTTCAATAACTATCTGTTCTCTTCCTCCTTTACTCATTGTCTTTTTCTATGTTCACAGCAAAGGAAACTTAAAATGATAAGTTTGATAAATTTGATAAGTTTGATAAGTTTCAATTGCTCACAGAAACACAATTTAAGTCCCAAATTTTAAGAACTCTCTATCTTCTTTCTCTTTCATTCACTTCTTTTTCACTCACTATCTTTTTCTATATTCATATTCAAAAAACAAAAGAAACTTAAAACTTTGATAACTTTTCAATTGCTCTCAATTCCACAAAAATAATAATGTAAGTCCCAAATTTTAATTAGTATCTGCCCTCTTTCTCCTTCACTCATTGTCTTTTTCTATGTTCACGTTCAAAAAGAAACTTAAAACTTTGATACCTTTTCAATTGCTCTCAATTCCACAAAAATAATAATGTAAGTCCCAAATTTTAATTAGTATCCCTCTTTCTCCTTCACTCATTGTCTTTTTCTATGTTCACGTTCAAAAAGAAACTTAAAACTT
>NW_006263433.1:545579-548482 GCF_000469605.1 Apis dorsata
CAAATTTTAACGACAAAAGCTTTATTTCGACTTCAGCCCTCTTCCATTTTCATAAATTCATATTCGAAATAAACTTTGATTGAATCTTTGGTATATAAATATTCCAATTTCTTTATTCCATATGGTTGGGATCTCGAGTTTTCACGATGGACGGGAGAAGGAAACATCGACTTCCGGTCGGAGCGGGAATAATTCACGCGGATCGATCGATGGCGAGCCGAGGGGTTAAATTAATTTAAGTAATTTGACGATCGCTATCGGCGGAAACATTAAATAAAGTAGCGCGTTGTACAGGTAGCCGCGTTTAGATTATAGATCGGGTTGCGTCGAGTAAACCGACGTTGGTCACAACAACATCAACATGGATTGTGGCCATCGTTGCATAACTGAGTGGTCGTTCATGATGATTGGATGGCCGGTTTTCCTTTTTATTCCATTTACCAGCCACTTGTCATTACACAGGAAGTGAAAAAGTGGGCATGCCAACATTCATACCATGTTAACAGCATTCGTCCACCTCCTCGACTCGATTACACTGGATGGGAGCCAGTTGTAATGGTTAACCCTTTTGACGATGGGAAGATAAATGATGCATGTATGGAGGAAAATATTAGATCGTGTAATAAATTCGTCCGCTTTGGAGGATTGGAAAGGATTATGTTCGGTAGGATTATTAAAGAACCGCTTTGTTGCCAACTTTTATCGTTTGATTATACGATTTAGTAAAAGGAATGTGCTTAAGCGATTAGATTGAAAGCATCGTGCTTAAAAATCTAGGAAAAAGATTTGCTTTTTCGTTATTATTATGCATATGCGTTATATTTATCATTTATCATCTCGATTTTTCACATCGTTGTATCGTAAAATTCTCTCAATGAAAAATCGAAGAATTAGATTTTTGTATTACGAATTTTTTAATACGAGAAACGAGAAATTTTATAGTGAAGAAATATTCGAATTGTCATATGTTTATAACTATTGCAATAGTTAATTCATTCGTGTACCGATATATCCGAATAATTTTGTTTCAGGAACGAGAGGCTGAAAAGATAGCGGAGGAGGCGGCAGCTATGCGCGACGTTAAACCGGAACTACAACCCGCAAGAAGTCCCGACACCTGGCAGGGAAACAACTTTTATCGACATCTGAATGCAATAAAAGGTACGTAACGTATAAACAAATAAATAAATCGTGAATTTATTATTCAGACCTCGTCAGAATTAAGAATTTTGGAAGGAAAATTTCCTTTATTTTTTCGAAATCTCTTAAGTCAACGATACACGACATTTGTAACATTCATTAAGTTTTATTCCAAGTGGCGCTGTCATCGCTTTTTCTTTACTTACGACACGAGTTTCTTGAAATATTTTCGAAAAAAAAACGCCTGTCTTCGTCGAAGGAATGCAATAAATAATAACAACAAATGTCCCTCTACCTCTTTTTAATCCGTTCTGATATTTGGCCGCGTTATTATCAGCAATTGGTAATTAGCGGGGCACGAGTGGTCCACGAGAAGGTCGTGAGATTAAATTAATTAGAGTAATTAGTCGCGACCGGAGTGTTAACTGTGAGAGCGAAGGGTTGCCTCGATATCAGACGCGGGGGTGGATCTTGGAGTCGGTAATAACGGAAAAGGGGTTGCGGGCGAAACTCCTCTCTCGGCGAGGAGGCGTGATTTCCGATGACGCTTGCGCGCTCCCGTCCCAGGAATTCAAGTATGGCCCGTGTCGAACGTTGCACCCGAGTTTAATTTTCCTTTCCTCGTCGTCGCTGGCCCGAGTTATTTCGAGCCTCGAGCCTCTGAATATTAAAGGACAGCGAGGAATGGTTGGTGGTATTTTTGCGCAAAATTAAAAAACTTGGTTAAACTTTCACTCGTAAACATTCCAACGAACGAGGGATGATGTAAGATTTTTTTTTTTCTGAATGAAATTAAATTAGATTAAGATTTTATCAAGGTTTCGATCGAGCGAAGAAATTCGAATTGGATAAAAGGAAATTGTTATTTCTATATTTTTTCTGTTAGCTACGATATGCTAATTTGTAAATACAGAGAAATCTTTTAACTAAAATTTTACGAATAATACGAATGAAAAGATGTTTTGAAGATACATGTACACGCATAGGGAAATGCTTACTCGAAAATACGTGTGGTATTGTCGTTGGAGCATCGAATAGAAGCAATTGAAAACAAGCCATAAGCTGAAAATAACGAGATAACCTGTGTGCCTCGCTCGAGATGGGAATTTCGCGAAAAAATATCTTTATCGTTTTTCCAATCAAGTCCGTATATCTAATTATTTATTTACACAATATATTCCTACCGCTGCGTTAATCGTTAAATTCCAAAAAGAAATAATCACCGATATTGCCCAATTATTATTTATTTTTATTATATTATAATAAATAATTATATTCGATAACCAATTTTTATTACAACAAACATCCTCACCGTTGCCTCCGTCAAAATTTCTTTTGATGGAAAAAGAAAAAGGAGAGAGAGAGAAAAAAAAGAAAAAAAAAAAGAAAAATCACCGAAATCGATATCACCGAACCGAACCGATCGAACGAGCTCACCTTTAATCGGACACAACCGTGCTCGAATAACTTTTCAATTTCACCGGTGCACGCGGTTCATTACCCATTCAATTTAAATGAATAAATGAAACGGGGGCTTTTTCGATTTTGTTTGATTCTCCTTTGATTTTCGGCCACGGACCGAATTTTGTTAATTTTCAACAATGCATGATTGCAGGCGCGGAGCAGGCCGAGAGGACGGGCACGACGGATTGTTCCGCCTGCCATCCTCCGCGAGGAATATTTTACAGCCAGATTCATAGCCCGTCTGCGCCCACTAATTAATCGGCAGCACGAGATGCAGCCGTTGGCGGGAGGAGAAGTTG
>NW_006263433.1:549183-549698 GCF_000469605.1 Apis dorsata
GAGCGAACGATGGCAAGATTTGAATTAATTAAGACGGAGATAAGTAAGTACGTGCTCGAATGAAGTTTCCAAATTCTCGAAGCATAATTTTTCTGAGTTCTTTTTTTTTTTTTTGAGAATATTTAAAGCATTCGAGCGAGATGGAGATCTCTATCATAATTCGTTTCGGCGCGATCTTTTAATAAGATAATTGATAAAATAATTGATCGAAGATAGATAAGAAGAGATGTTAACGTATTTTGTACGACAAGATGGATACAGGAAAGAAGAAAGAATAGAAAAAAATAGAAGGGAAAAGAGTCGCCATCGTTCTTGCGACTCGTAAATTAATTTTGTAGATTATAATTACCGCCCGCACAAAGAAAACATTATTATAAATATTCGTGTAATTAATTTCCACGATACGCAAGCATAAGTTATATACGCGTAAAGAGAGCATTCGAAATGAAGGAAAAAATTTCGCTCAAATCTTGTATCTAGATTAAAAAAAAAAAAAAAAAAAAAAAGAAAAAAAA
>NW_006263433.1:550039-552687 GCF_000469605.1 Apis dorsata
TACGGTGGATCTCGTTGACGATGATACGTCAATAATAATCAAGTTTCAAATGCACATAGGGAACCGATATTATATTAAGACACTCTTTGTAACGAGATATTTACGAGAGAAATGTTTTACGCGCGCATGCGCGTGTAAAATGGCCAGAAAAGATATTATGTATACAATTAGTTGAACGAACTTTCAATAAAATAATATAATATAAGAAACACGATTATGAAAAGTGATCATTGATCCCTTAGAATTATTATTAACCGGCAATTGTAATAATTGTATGATATCGTTTTAAAAAATGATTATTTGTTAAAAACTAGAACTACCAGACTTTTCCAACTTTTTTTCGTTTTCTTTTTTTTTTTTTTTTGCCATTACCGAGGAATAAGTATTATTATTGATAATTAATTAATTTTAGTAGTAATGTAGATATAATTCTACTTTAAATCCAGTCCATCGTGTAATGTATAAAATCCATATATAAATATATATATATATATACACATATATATATGTAGGTCGGTAGTTCTAGCATTAATCAGATTACTTAACCTAATCAGTCTTTCCGAGGTTTAATTCAATGCGTTTAATTCGATTAATTCGGATACGCGCAATTTCGATAAATTTCTACGTTCATCGTTTCATTGAATGAATCAAACATCGCGCATAGTTGTCCGCGCTTGATCGAGTTTGATGCACAAGAGTCGAGTAAACTAAATTAAATCAGACTGGTATCGCAATCCTCCCTCTCATAATCACTCTTTGTAATTAAAAAACAAATTTTCTTTCCACTTTTCTCGTATCAAACCTCCTCCACCCACCCTCTATATTATAGCACAGTGGGTCACCAAATTATATTTTACAATTATAATTACATATTCTAAGTATCAAGATGATCCTCTCCCTCTTAACTCAAAAGCAGTTTTGTTAATTAACCTTTTCTTTTTTCTTTTAATTTTCTTTGCCTCGCGTAAAAGAGAGTCGTAATCAAAAAAAAAAAAAAAATTGGAAAACACTGTTCTATATTATAGTAGAAAATTGAAACGTACGAGTTCAGGGTTAAGCACGATTCGAGAACCGGCCATACGCTGAAGAACGCTAATTCTTTCCTTTGCATTGTAATAATTATTCCACTTAGTGAAACGAGGAGCCAATTCAGCTTGAAATTGGCTTCTCGGCTCGAGTCGATATGCTGTGCAATATACTCTCTTTACGGTTATTAGCCCGCCGAGCGTATGGCTTGCGATCCACTGGACAAAGGGAGGATCGTGAAAAATATTCGAAACGGTGGAGAAATGGTGACGAGAGAAAAAAAAAAAAAGAAAGAAAGAAAGAAAATAGGAAATAGCGGATTCCCTCCATCGAAAATTATTATATCGAGCGAAGATGGAATTTATCGATCGATGGGGAGAATCTGAATAGCGCGCGAATGTCGCGACATCTCGAAGCGATGGAAGTAACTTCTCCTGCTTTTTATTCTCGTAGAGTATACCGCAAACAGCTGTAAGGAATGCCGCGTAGATTGTGCGAAAACGCTCGTTCGAGTAAAAAAAAAGTAACAAGTGTATAGGAGACGCAATATATTGGAAACACTATGTGTAATCCGAGTAATAATAAAAGTTCTGATCACTGGTGTACATTCTTTCCTATTTATTCGCGATATTTATTTTTATCTCGTTTTTTTGAAGCAAGCTTGAAAGAAAATTTACTTTTTCTTTTTTTATATACGACTTCATGTTAAATGGTATTTTTGTGTCGAACTTTTTCTTTTCGTAATAATATCAGAGAGAAAAAATTATCCAAATTTTTCCAAGGTTTTTCGAGATGTATTACGAAATATTCGAATACAGATACAGATTTTTTAAGGTTAAGAAATATTAAAAGGATTTATATTAAAAAATTCTACCGCGAAAATGGGATTAGAAGGCAGAGAAGGAAGCAAAAGGCAATGGAAAGCAATCACGTAAAGATAACGAATGCAAATCTACGTCAGATTGGAGAAGTAGAGAAATAAATCCTTTTCAATTACTGAAGAAACTGGTGTATAGTAGAATGCACTGTGTAATCTTGGTCGTTGGATGTGTATCCCGGCTGTGAAATCCTCGGGGAGCACTCCCGCCTACTACAAGGACGCTCCAATGAGCAGAAACCCTTAACGGATACAGCCTCCAGTCCCTGGACGATCGTCAGCAAAATTTCAGATTTCGACCACATATGGTACTTACGATGCTATTCTCGTGAGCGCACCGGCAAAGAAATAGGAAGAATTCGATCTTCTTTTTTTTTTATCCGATATCTTTAACGATTGGAAGGGAAAATTTCGCCAGAAATATTTATGATATTTTTAAAAAAAAGATTTGAGAATCGTGTAAGTTTCTTTTAAACTCGAGAATCAAAGAATATTATTACAATTATGGTGGAAACGTATGTAATTTTCTTTCATTCGCACTCCTCTGTGAAAATTTCTACTCGAAATCGAAATATAAATTCATCTTAACTCGAATTTGCTATTTAAATTCAGAATTTTGCAAGTCGAACTTTCCCTTTTTACTTTACGATTCGAATTACAAAATCTTAATAACGAATACGAATTTTCCCTTCCCTTTTTCCTCGCCAGGAAAATTTTATTCCTTCAAAAAAAAAAAAAAAAAAAA
>NW_006263433.1:552945-555380 GCF_000469605.1 Apis dorsata
TTTATTTAATAAGTAAAAAAAAAAATCTTATTCCATTCGTTCCCTTCCACAGTTTACGAAAACGTTGGACGAAATATTGCGCGTTCGTGAGGGGAACGGGGGCGTTCGCCTGTTACAAATACTTCCGGTTTCGGAGTCTGGATGACCCTTTATGGCGGCACGTGAACGTGTATCGCCGGGACGTGAGGTAGTTACGAGAAAAGTCGGCGCTGAGAAAAGCCACTCGTACTTGTAGATTCCTCCCGGGAGGCGGCGGTGTCTCCATTCGCGAAGCCAATTTGCCGGAACATTAGCCGCAGATGGTGTTTCCTCAACGACGCCTATTATTGATATTTCCTGCTCGCGATCGGCCATAATCGATAGATTATAGGGATTTGACGCGGGAAAATTTGACTCTTTTCCAATTTAATCAGATATAATCATCTTCTTCGATTCCATTCGATTGTTCGATGCTCGGGTCGGAAAATAATAACAGTGTTTCGTGGATGGCGTTAAGAGAAGAAAATAACATTTGAAGAATTTAAATAGATGAAAAAAAAAAAAAATATCGTCCAACGTTGAATCGAAAAAAAGTGTAGAGGCAAATGGCCAAAACTTTTGAATCGTATGATATATATATATATATATATATATATATTGGAGGGGGAAGGGGAGGAGAGCCATTTTTTTTTTTTTAAACAGCGATGATATCGAGAACCAGTATAACGAGCAAGGATTTAAACACAACTTTCAGTCATCTACAATAAAGTCGACAAGCTGGGTATTTAAAGAAACATTTTAATTGCAGGAGCTAAGCCGCTTACCCGTGCCCCTCTCTCGTGCATTAATAAAAACGACCCTCCTGTTATGGGATGCGAACGAGCAAGCTGGTATTGTATCTGCGAGAAAGTAATTCGACTTTTCGTTCGAAGAAAAACGTCTCCTCGCGAATATTTCTCTGAACTCAAAAGAGAGAGGAACAATAAGGGGGAGAAATTCAGCAGGATTTTGTTGTGTTGTGAAAATCGTTTTCAATTTAAGAAGCGCATTACGTTGAAATTCTCGATGCGATTAAGGCTATTTCTTTTCGATATTTATAAAAACTTTTCTTCTTTTTTTCTTCTTCCTTCCTTTCTTTAAAAACCTCTAATTAATCCATCCATACTGAGATTTGATTTTATTCGAATTAAAATTATTTATATAACATCTCGGAAAAGTTAATTTTATTTTATTGATTAAAATTTCCAAAAAAATATTTAATTCTTCTTTCAAATCAAGTTAAAGAAATAGGAAAACTTTACTATCCTAATTTTCACTTACTACCTGCCTTCATATATTATAAGAGATTAAAATATTTTCAACGATCAAAAATTAAATTTAAATTCGATCGATCGAAAAAAGAATTGATATCGTGATATCGAATACAAAGTTAACGTATTCAAAGATCCATCTTCATCGTCGAGAGAAAAAGAAGAAAAAAAAAAAAGAAATCCCATAACGAGAAACAAGCGCTGTAATTGGGCATGAAAAAGCTGTATTTTCCGCGGTTAGGTTCCGCGGTGAGGGTTGGTTGGTTGTGCGCCCTCGTAACAACCGGATGCGGATGGAGGCTCGATCTCGCGGCGCGAGGAGCCAGCGTGTGGAAGGCAGCCACGTGCGGTGAGAATAGGAGAGTAGTATGGTTTACGAGGGTCCTCCTGCCGAGGTTTGATGGTATGCCTTGTTACCGGGAAGAAGCCCGCTCCCCCGGGTAATATCGTATACAATTATGTCCACGGAAGGAAGGGAAGATATGCATTATGGATGCAACTTGTATGCTCGGTAAATCATGTCGCAGGGTTGGTTAACTCTGCAAATGATCCGCTGAATCACCACGCCTAGCCAAACGATAAGCAGCAACGAGGCCTTCTTTTACGATCGACAAGTTTCTGGAGGACAGTTGTAGGGGAGGGTTTGGAAATTGGGACTCGTGTTTGGGAACGAAAGTTGAGGGATAATATTCAGAGGGAAACTTAAAGAACGATTTGAAATTTGATTTATTGAAGTTTGCACGGATGGGATGGATATATGGATAGATGTTAGATTATAAGTGACGAAAGGATGACTTTTTTTTTTTTTGAATGAAGAAGAACGTTGAAAACGATAACGTAGCATGACATAGAGCACACTTTATTTCTTAATTAGTGATAATAATTATTTAGCATTGACCGAATATCGAGTACATATCGTATATTCTTCTTCGATCGGAGTTTCAATAATCATAATAGATTAATTTATTATAATATAAGTGTAATTAATTGTAATGTATTGTCTGAAAGTATCACTGCGTTGCATCCACTGGTCGTCCCTTCGCTTCGTTTCGTTTCGTTTCGTCAAGAACAACAAGAACAAGGGATCAAGAAGAGAACGGGAACGGGGAGATCGAACTAGGGGGAAAAAAAAAAAACTAAAAAAAA
>NW_006263433.1:555524-556356 GCF_000469605.1 Apis dorsata
GAGAACCGAATAATACGTAAGCGTGCAATGATCAAGGAAGAAAATAATAATCGCTTCCTCTTGGGTTTCTCGATCGATTCCAGACATTCTAACGCTTACAAAATATAAGTGGGTAGGAATTACGAGAAACACGAAAGGAAGGGGGAGGGGAGGGGAGGGGAAAGTGTGCTTCGTGTATTGGAAGAAACGAGATAATAAGCGATACATCGGGGGAGGGAGGAGGGGGATGGAACAAGAATAGCGTCTGTAATTCTATTCTTCCGGACCAAGGATGCTCAGTGATTGCGGGGGGCGATAGATTCGACGTCTGTCAGACCCCGAAATAGTTAGATTACAATTAAAATGCGGAGAGCTTGTCGCTTCGAACGAGACTCTGTACGCGCTCGTGTATAGCGGTTACCTCCTCTTTTTCTTTCATTACGTACTAAAAATAATACGTTTAGTAAAAAGTAACCCTATCTATAATATAAATAACGTATTTCTATGAGAAATATTATTATAATATATATATATATATATATATTATTATTATATATATATAGCGGAACATGTGAAAAGCTCGTTCGTCTTAATAAAAATTAAGAAAAAAAGAAACAGAGGAAAGGCAACAATGATTATTTAAAAAAAATAAATAAATAAAAAACAAAGTAAAAAAAAACATCAATCAAAGTAATGATCCTTGAAATCGTCGATTCGTCGTTCGAAAAGGAGGCAAGCACTCCGCAGAACAATATTCAACATTTAACAATAGCCAACATTTATAGAGTAAGATACCGATTTGTTTTTTTCTTTTTTTTGTTTTTTTTTTGTTTTTTTTTTTTTTTTTTTTTTT
>NW_006263433.1:556368-557056 GCF_000469605.1 Apis dorsata
GTCTCGTTCTTCTTTTGTTTCCTCCACGATCCGTCGATCATATTATATTCCTATAGTTGACAGAGGTCGCTGTTACAGGTCCGCGAGGGCAACAATAAATATCACGCGACGAGAATTAGTCCCTCGTGATTTCTTTTTTTTTTTTTTTTTTTTCGTTCTTCTTCTCTTTCCTTCTCTTTCTTCTTCTTCTTCTTCTTCTTCTTCTTCTTTTCTCCTTCTCTTATTTAAACATATTTTGTACGTACCAGTACAGTGTTTCTCAAAATTGCAAGAAAAATAATCTCGATGATATGTCTCTCGTTCCAAAAGGATACTTATATTGCTATCGTTTGCACGTGGACGCAAGTTACAGGACTCCCAAAAAAAATCGTCACGCGATTTTTCCCTTTTGTACCCGATTGATTGACACGTCAGACTATATATCGCATACACTTCGTTCCTCTTTCAATGATTCTCGACAATTGCTTTGGAAGATGAAACTCACGCCTCGCTTATTCTCGTATTCTTATTAATTGACGAAATTCCTAGCAACGGTTTAACGCTCGAAAGAACATAAGGCTATCACAACCTGTGTATATATATGTATATACTATATATAGAGCTACGAAAATCAGATTGATCGTTACTTCTTTCCTATCTGTTTTGTTACGTTTTCGCGTTTGTTTTTTTTTTTTTTTTTTTTTTTTTT
>NW_006263433.1:557103-558902 GCF_000469605.1 Apis dorsata
GATCCATTCTATCTATCTCCTTGCGTGTTCCTCCATATATGGCACCTAATATCGCTACGATTATTACGTTCTTTCTTCGCGTCGATCCGCCCCCAAGTCATAAAATCACAAAGAACGAGAGTTTTGTTCCCCGAAAAATTGCTCGAAAGAAGAAAAATACATGACAATTTTCCTTTTCGAAAAAACGCCGTCGACATCCAACATCGAAGACCCCCGGTGGTGATGGAAAATTTCTTTGTATCTATGAAATTTGACATACCCTTAATATACCTCTCTGATTCGATCGTGCTTTTGAGAAACACTGATCCAGCGATCATGATTTTAAACAGCGTGACGTTAAACTTTTAATATTGCACAACATCGATAACACTTCAATTTTTTTTTTTTTTTGTCAGGAAAATGTTTTCATACATCTCACAATGAATTATACGATAGATAAAATTATATCAATGTATCTCTTCTTCTCTTGCTTCTTTAAACTCCTCAAACTTTCTCTCTTTCTTTCGCTCTCTCTTTCTCTCGCTCGTTCGCTCTCTCTTTCTCTCTCTCTCTCTCTTCTGTTTCGTATTCGCAATGACTGAACGCTGATGACGGTAGCAGCAGTAAATCGGTTTATCAATCGAATATCCCGGTTGATAACTTGCAACGATTTTCATTTTCGCGGCAAATCAATCCTAAGTTTTTCATTCTTGACAATTTTTAAACGGCGCCAAGAACAACGTTCCAATTTAATAAATATATATGTTTTTTGTATCTTTAATAATAAAGAAAATATATTATTATAGTTTGTACGTTACTTGAGATCATAATTGATGGGATTAACCGATGGGAATGCCTAACATTTAAATATCAACGTTACCCATAAGAAGTTCCTCCTCATCTCTCATCCCTTCTCGTGTGTGATCAGCGAGAGTGAGAAGTTAAAGATAGGCTCGGAAAGAGATTAAAAAAGATAATATAACTTTTTTTATTTCCTTGAGTATTTTACTAATTTCGCTTCGTAAAGTAAAATATTACGAGCGAGAAGTTTATTTAGTTATAGAGAAGCAGAAATAGAAAAGGCCTTCCTAATTTCTGAACAATTAATACGACATCGATAATTGTAAATAATATTAATTGTTATTTAATGATATTGATTTTATTATAATTTCGTAATAATTTCTTAACATGGATATAGACCTACTGTGTGTATTAATTATAAATTTATGATCGTAAAACCCATTCATATTGCAACGTTGTTCTAAGGGTACCGCGTTTAATTCATAAAATACCAACTATACGAAACTGTCATTGGAACGGTTCAAAATGTAAGGTAAGGCCAAGAACGTTTTCCATTCATGTAAATATTTTACCGTAATAGTAAATGGAAAAATATGCGAGTATCAATAATAATAATGCCATCGTCGTAGTCATCACCGTTGTCGCCGTCATCGACAACATATATATATATATATTTTATATAATAAGTAAGTTATATACTCTAACATTATTATAATATTATGCTTAGCAAATATTTTGTTTGAAGATTTACCTAAAATCCACGTGGCAACAAATAACCAATTTCCTTAATTACTTTCATTGTTCTGGCGGTTGAACTCTCGTACAAAGTCCAAGATAGAAACGAAAAATCTCTAACCGCAAAGACAATTAATAAGTACTTTTGGATTTCTAAGATAAAGATTTTTATTTCCTCTCGAAGATTTCATGTTTTCAATTTATCCTTACTATTCATTCAATAAGAATTGATAAGAATTCGATCAAAGAAAAACAAAACAAAAAAAAAAAAAAAAAAAAAAAAA
>NW_006263433.1:558954-566336 GCF_000469605.1 Apis dorsata
AGGAAAATAAAGGATTAATCATTTCTAAATTAATTGTTAATTGACATAAATATTACGTTTGTTACGTCATATTCGTTTATCAACTCGAAATAGTCACAATGGAAAACACTAATGGGGATCATCTCTAATTAATTCGTCTTGTTAATCGACGACTTCGTGGAAGAGGTTCGCCGCCATTTTGAAGATCACTTAAACTAAATCCTAAATTTCTATTCGGTCTTTTTCTAAATGATCAAAAAGAACGACAAACGATACGAGATAAACGTCGAAAAAACGACAAGGGAATGGAAACGAATTACTATACAACGTACGAATACGTTTAATAATACGACTTATATGGTTTCTTTTTCGCTGCGCCGTGCGGACCAACGCAAAACGGGTAATATGATTTCAATGAATAATCTCTTTCTCTCTCTCTCTCTCTCTCTCTCTCTCCCTCTCACGCGCTCTATCTCTTTCTCTCTCTCTCTTTCTCTCCGTATCAATAACAGTG
Source organism: Apis dorsata (assembly GCF_000469605.1). Classification (NCBI taxonomy): domain Eukaryota; kingdom Metazoa; phylum Arthropoda; class Insecta; order Hymenoptera; family Apidae; genus Apis; species Apis dorsata. The sequence continues at coordinate 559,448 of NW_006263433.1, forward strand.
CGCTTGAAAACATGAGGAATAATTAACGAAAATTTTAAAAACAAACGTGTAAAACATGAAAAAATGAAAATAAAGGATTAATGTAAAAAAAAAAAAAAGAAAAAAAAGTTGTTTCGAACGTTTTGGAATTCTTAAAACGAGAAACGAAAAACTTAAAAACTTGATTCCGAGTAGATTCGATCATCATCACCTATAAAAAATGACACAACTTGTTACGTACTACTGAATAAGTATGATTACTGAAATAGATCGTTTCAATAAATGGGAAACACTTGAGGTTAAAGAGTAATTCGAACGTCCTTCAAAAATTTCAATGCAGTCTTGGCGCTCTGACGTCTTTGTGCAATCAAACATTGGTGTGGAAACTAATGGACAATGTTTCAAACATGACACATGACGAGACGATAATAGAAAATGAGAAAAGAGCCGCCCTTGACAGTGGACTGCCATCGTAGGTACTTTTACGACGTATAATATGTGTGTACATGTATAATATCTCTCGTGTGTACGTGTATACGTGTATTCATACTTAATCGCAATAGTGTAAGTCGTGTGTAATATTTAAGATGTTGATATATTCGTAGGACACTTTCAAAAAAATCTAAAGACCGAAAAACGAACGAAAAGTTCATAATATAAAAATGTCGATTCGTTTATTTGTCGATTTATTTGTCAAGTCGTAATTAATTTATGCGTTGCATTGGATGAAACGAGCTCTCTCTATCTCTGTCTCTATCTTTATCTTCTAACGCAAATAAATAAATCTCAACCGACATTTTTGCATATCAACTTTCTCGTTTGCTCTCTGGCCTTTAGAATCTGAAAGTGTTTCGCGAATATTTGAACACCCTATATATATATATAATATATGCATCTGCGCGCGCGAAGGTCCTTACGTCGATAAAAGACACTATAACATTATATATGTACATTAACATGCGTATAGAGCTATCCTCGGGGACAAGAGGAAAAAGAAAAATAAAATAAAACAAGTAAATAGAGTAAAACATGAAGATCCATCCGTTTCGAACAAGCGGGAACCATAACGTAAGTAATTTCAATAGAGAGTAGTCTTGAAAGAGATTTTTAGGCTATTCGGAGCATAAGATAATTCTCATGGTAAACGCTGGTGAACGAATGCAGGGTCTTTGGTTACGAGACGCATTGCGTCTCCTTAAGGTAATGGCACTACGACTTGCACATAAGTTACTGGGAAATAACCCGTACGACCGTTCAAGGTACCCTCGAACCAATTTTCGTCGATTTTCCTGGTCAGAGTGATCGTATCGTTCTCCTGGAAGCAAATATATGATTACATTAGTTTTTTATCATTCAAAATGATAATTATAAGATATATTTATATATGTGTTAATAATGGCTACGGTTTCTCATCAAGTCTTAACAACATTTCAATTGAAGTGTTTTTACATTTTGTAGAAACGATAGACAAAATTTGAAAGGAATTATATATTTACTTTGAAGCCGAGTTCTCCAGGATTTTCTGCTTCGAAATCGTACAAAGCTGTGCAACATGGTTGTCTTGTCATCGGAGTCCTGGCTGGCGATTTGCTTGGAGATGGTAAGGGAGAAGCTGTAAAATATTAGAATTATAATTATCTTACAATTATAATAAAAATACAACAGATGAAACAAGACATGAGGCTTGCTGCAATAGCTTAAATTAAAACACTACGTATTTAAACATCTGCTCGATTATTTGAATCTTCAACAAAATGATATATGTAATGCAAAATTAAATGTAATATTTGACGCTTAAATTAAACAGCTGCTGCTCACTAAAATCTAAATAAAATTACAATGTTACAATTACAGCGAATCACATTAATATTTGAATATATAGATAACATATATCTGAATAAATTAATAAATTAATAAATTAATAAACATCGTGTATTATTAAAAAATAAAGTAAATAATAACACGATCGTGATATTCAAATTTTATCGTGAATCACTTCGCTAATTATAATATTTTTGTATAAAATATATAAGATAGCACACATAAAAAGAAAATACGATCAAAGCATGCGAATAGATGATCGTTTTAAATAGCTAAATTAGAATACATCAATAATATACAAAAGGCAAAACAGTAATTACTTTCTTGCCCTGTTTGCGGTGCACGAAAAGCGATAGAATCGAAATTGAATAATTAATTGATCGATCGAATCCTACGGTAGGAAAAACCAACCCCATGCAAAATTTACCATTGGCAGATTGTGGCGGGTTTCCGGCTGGAAATAGCTCGAGCTGCGAGCGCTTCCCCTCCACATGAATTGGAGACCCGGCTCGACTTGCCCCTACATCGTGTCAGAAGGACAGACATTCAAGTATACGAAAGTATACACACACAACAATCGAGTAACGTGTATGAAAGTGTTAGAGATGAACTTAATAAAACAGTTCGTAAATCAATATGTACACAATTCACAAGTGTACATACAATTGTTTTTAAAATTATTGAAAATACAAAAAAGTTATTCGTTGTAAAAGTTATTAATTTGAAAGTTATTTAATTTGAAAAAGAAATAAAATAAAATATATTTAAAGAGTTAAGTAGATAATACGTATAGAGATTTTATTTTAAATTGAATAACTTTTTTACATTTCAAACAAAAAAAAAATAAAAACAAAGATTAAAACTATTATTAAACATCAAACTTAATGTTATTATATATAAGATTACTAACATGTGTAATTAGTTTGGTCTACTTAATTTTATTTTGATCAACTTTCATAATGAAGTCAAAATATGATTTTATCAACTTTTATACTTTACTGTCATCTTCATTATATGAAACATTGTTCCTAATTACATTAATGTATGTGTATATATCTTTTTAAGTGCATAAGATTAAATAAAGTTAATGTCCATCTGACAACTAGAAAAATGGCAGGGGAAATTCAATCAGGAAAGAGTAACGACAACGTATACGGCAATAGTGTATAGTTGCAGAACATGTAGAGAGATGTTGCATGACAGAGGGAACAAGAAACAGACAGCCAATCCACCCGCAAGTATCATTATTTTGTATATGTATGTGTGAAATGTGTTTTACCATGGAGGGAGAAGTTCCCACCGTTCATAGCATCCGATGTAGGTAATCCATCGACGTGCAAATCGGCCAATGTTTTCGGTACAAATTCCAGTTTTGGTTTATTCGCCGCTTCGTCTTTTCTATAATTAAAAATAAAATAATTATTGTTACTTTATAGAATTATTATGAATAATAAATGAAAGATAATTTCATAGTAATTTCTTAATCTAAAAATTGAAAAAAAAAGAATTCATATAATATCATAGTTAATTTAGATTACATAAATTTAACAATTCATTAGTTAATTGACACATACTTCTCTAAAAGTGTCTCTGTTAATGTTCTCAGAATTTCAGTACATTGTTGATGATACTCCAGAAGAGCTTCACTGAATGTTGCCAACTGTGCCACTTGTTCTACCTAAAAATAAAATAATTCAAGTTTACATTCATTTCGTTTCAATGAAAAATAATATTGTTGTCAATTTATTTTTCACTTACGTCATTTTCCAAAAGATTGAACATGCCCAATTGTGCTAGGTGGAGACTCTCAGCGAATTTTTCCTCAGCTTGACGAATCTCGTCGTCTGAAACGTGAGAACCTGCTCGCAAAATTTGCGCCGGTGAAAATATTAAAAATTGCACTACTGGGTTGCTTCAATGCCTAAATTCGATACATAATAAAATAGCACAAACAAAAAAGAATAAATACTAGCAAAATTAAACCGTGTGAATCTAAATTTCAATTGTACAAGTTCCTTCCTTCTCTAAACGCAAGCATGTACAAATATTAAATTTTCATATAAATTATATTGAATACAATGCATTCAACATTCGCAATACCTTTGATGCACTTATGAACATAATTATACTTCTTACAAACTACACTTAATATATTTATTATTAGTATTTTCATAATCTGAATTATTTAATCTAATTATGTATTACTACAATACTAAAATTACATGTATCTATTTAAAAAGAAATATATAAACATCAAAATCTAAAAAAAAAGAAATTATTCTAAGAGAAGAATTTATTCTAAAAAAAAATCATAATTCAACATTTTTACTATTATTTACTATTATACTACATTTACTGAGATACTATTAATGAGAATTTAAAATATATATTTTTTAAAAATTTAAAAATTGAAATGTCGATAAATTTAATTATGACTATTACTATAAAGCAACTAACGGAAAATTTATTAATTATTGCACGTGAAAAAATCACGCACCAGTATACGGTGATGAACTTTTCGCTGGACTTCCAAAATGAGGACTGCTAGATCTTTTTCCGGCTAATGATTAATAAGAATATGCAAATAAATGAATGAAAAACGAAATGTTTTTCTTTGCTTTTTATACAAAACAAAAAATGAAAATCCTAATAATCAATATTTTACATTCAAAATTATCTATAATGAATAAAATTATAATCTAAGTATAATATCAAGAATATTTTATCTCTTCTGTAAAAATTTATACGTAACAAAAACATTGTTCAATATCTAATTACTTAATTTAAAAAAAAATTGAAAAGATTAAGTTTAATATTCTTCGAATCGTATCCAATATGATAAAAATCCTAACCTATAATCTAACGAAATATCTCGCCTGATAAAATAAAAAATTATCATTACGATGATATCCATCAACTATATATAATCAATAATATAATTAATCTATGATAACGTGCACATGCAGCAGAACATGCGAATGGAATGCCTGTAAAATAAAAGAGACCCGTAAATATTAAGAATTACAAACAAAGGAAGAACGCGTGTAATATCATTGGATGGAACAACAATTTCTTTCTTTTTACGCGATACCTTTCTCTAATTTGACGATTTATCTTCGTAATACGGAAAGACACGAATATATATATATATACGTATATGTTTATAATTGCAAACGGGCACGCGTCGAGTTTTCGTGTTCGTTGCAAGGACGCAACGTATACGGCCCCAACGTGTTGTGCTTAAATAAATCAATAAATGTCGCGGAGAGATAAAGTCAACTCGCGGCCAAGTATACCTTTCGCTTGACGTCTTCTCTTGCAATCGAAGTCCAGCCTTCGTCCCTGAAGTTTTTTCCGGTGATGCTGAAAACAAAAGGTTATATATCAGTCCCATTCACGAATATTCTCTCCCTTTCCTTCCTTCTGATCTCGTCGTATTCTTGTCGCGTTAAACTGGGACAGCGCTACTCGACGGAGCAGAAGAAAGAGAACTTTTTTTTTAATAAACCACCACCAGCCTACCATCACTTCTTTCAGATCTTTAGTCTGCAAATGGTGCAGAGGCTCAAGGAAGTTTTGTTTAATGTTGTCGTCCAACGAATATTTCACGTCTGCCATCTGCTTCATCGCCTCGCCCATTTCAATGAGAGCCTGAGCTGTAAACAGGAATTAGAAAAGATAAATGAGCCGAATCTTTGTCAGCGTTCAGATACATACTTATGCGTCTACTTTGCAGGTTGCTTTGCAAGAAGTTGCAACTTGTACGGTCAACGTAAATCTTCTAAAGTTAGAGCAAAGGTAAAGAGGTATTATTGATAACGAAAAATCTTCAAATTATTTATATCGAATAGATTAAACTGCTTGTATCTTTGAACTAGAAGATAGGATATTTTTTTTTTTATATATACCTGAGAATCATTCAAAATAATTTGACGTTACTTTTTATTTTTCAAAAAAAACCGTGGCTCGAAGCATCTGAATATAATGCCAGATGAATTTTAAACGAACGTACCAAAAATACTATCCTCCCCTAATTTCTTTCCATAAGTAAGCATACAATCGCCGAGAACACCTTCTGGCTGGGGATAAGTCGAGGCCTTCGCTTGACCGCTGAGCTTGCTGATGCCCTTGACCGCGGCCATCTTCGCTCTTGCTGTGGGATTTGGCTGAAGGAACTCTTTCGTTTTCATTTGTAACTCCTCCACCAGCTCGTACGTGACGTCCGTTTTCTACGATTAAAGTTTTACCACCCTGTACATTAGCTAGTTCCATCCAGATAATACAATTTTTATCTTTATTTCTTCAGCCTCCTCATTCGTAAGTTTCGTAAGTAATAAAGGATTCAAGCAAGAAACGAAATTTCATGAAACGATCGGAAAATCGATTCAAGGTTAAATGAATGAAACAGGAACACTTCGTGGAAACCTTAAAAGTGTAGAAACACATACTCACCCTCTCCATATCCATAAAGTCGACGTCGAGCTTGGTTCCTTCCGCTCCGCCCATCTTCTCAGTCATATACTGAAAAAAAAATAAAAATTGATCAAATGATAAAAATCCACGAGAGAAATAGATGATAGCAAAATTTTAGAAAAAGTACTTTGCTCCTCGATTTTTTCTTTTTTCTTTTTTTGTGTTATTCTTTGTGAATTAAATTCCATATATTTTCGCTGTCTTTAATCAAAGTCGTTTTTCGAGGGATTAAAAATTAAATGTACTCTATAATGATAAATTGATACACAAGAGTGTTCCATTTTGAAACTTTCAACGTATAATCATCTTCTAAACTACTCGTTACTTCGAAAGATGAAATAAGTAGAATTTATTTTGCATAAATTGCATAAATTGAAAGTTGTACGTTATATGGAACACGATTTCCTGAATAATAAATTCCTGAAATTATAATAACGATATTTTAAATCCGTTCAATTCGATCAATCGTTTTCCACGTATAATATAATTTTCGTTTCAATTTTCTCCTTAGATATTCATTCATAAGAATGAACAATCTCTTTTTTTTATAGGATCCAATTTGTGAAACCACTCTTCTTTGTGTGAATTTTATCCAATTTAAAAAAAAAAAAAAAAA
>NW_006263433.1:566588-570195 GCF_000469605.1 Apis dorsata
TATAGTTAGATATCATCGATAAACCGGAAATTGTCCCGTTGCATCTCTATAAAGAGAGGAGATATCATAAAAATCTCAAAGGTACATATATATATATATATTTATGGGTGGTAGTCGATTGGTCGATGTCAGTTAATTGCTCGTAAAGCGAGATCATCTTGAAAGACGAAACGAGATTTCCTACGGTCGAGAAATATCCGTGAGGGTCAGAGTTGAGGGCAAAGGATACGACCGGCGAGATGTTTGAAAAGGGGAGAAAATGCCAGTGGCAGAAAGGATACCCTTTCCCCTCTCCCCTCTCCTCCGGATCAATAATATTCCCAGTGAATTTCGATGTAAAGTAATGCGCCTCTGAAATTTTGCCAATAAATGTGAAAAGAAACTGTGCAATTGTATATATTCAATGATCGCTTGACGACTTTTATGATCGCGATCACGATTGTTACAATGCACAAGAATTTAAAAAAAAAAAAATCGTATAAAAAATTAAATATATAAGAGAATAGAATAGAAGATTAGAGAAGTAGCGTGATGGAGATACGCGATTGATAAATTTAATTTTGCAAATCCAATGAAAATAAAATCGTGTCAAATCGGCAAAGAGCGGGGAGTACAATGGAAAATGCGAGAATTCTTTCTAGATATGCTTTATATTACGTAACTTGAAATAAAGAATTGTAAAAAAAAAAAATCCAATTAAACATAATTTCATTCTTTTAATTGAATTAAAATAAATAAAACGTAAAGTAATGGATATTTTTCTTATTCTTATTAATATTATGAATTTTACATTGCATTATTCGTTTATTTTTATTTATTCTTTCTTGCGACATCTATATGTAATTGGAGTATAAATTTCACAATGTAGTAACGGCAGTAGTTAAAAAAAAGAAAAAAGAAAACGTATCGAATCTCATTTCTTCGTTTAAAAGAGCAAAAAAAGCGTTAAAATTTTGATTCTCTTAATAAAAATCGTTTTGTCACTGTTCATCGTTTACACGAAACTTGCACGAATAGGAAATACGACGAATCTCAATTCTTTTCATTGGAAGAAACACGCGAACAATTTCAATGAAAACGTTATCCAAGTATGAATGAGAATTGCAAGCATTACACCACGCACCTTTTCGCAATTATTACGAGCGCAATATCGTAGACATCTCCTCCCATAGAGGATGAATCATCCACAATAACAATATAACGCGAAACGAAAAGCAATTCATTTACATAATAATAACAAATTCCCTATCGTGAATCATCTACGATCCTTCTCTCTTTTCATATCTGTTTATATCTGCTGCGAATCAATTATCGTTATTTTCATTTACTTCTATAGACAATGGATTGGTATTAGGATCTTTTAAATAATTGCGTATATGTACTTTCGTTCTTTGTCGCGAATCCTTAGAAAGATCCTAAGAAAGATCTCTTCATAAAAATATATGCAGAAATGGAATCATCAGAGATGAAGATCCTCGATGTATCTCTCTTTAAGAAAACTTTTTAACATTCCAGATATACGTTCAATTTCATCCAACACATTCCAAAATTAAAGGATAAAATTTAAAACTTGATATTTGGCTATCAATTTAAAAAAAAAAAAATTGTCATCCTCGAAAGAATCCATCTTTTATAACGCACCATCTTTTCCCTTCCTCGTATCGTGGAGAGACAATGTTTTTAACACGATTTTGTAAAAAGATTCGTTTAAAAAAAGAAAGAAAAAAAAGAAAGAGAAAAAAAAAATTCATATTCAATTGCGGTATTATTCCGTAATAATCGCATCATCGATATCGAAACAACAATATACCGTGATCCTTGAAAACTGCAAAAGCCAAGCAACACGATTATTTGATAAAGTTCCTGTTCGACCGTGACCTATATTTAACATTGACCCACTTGTAGAGCCGGTACCGCACGCAGGAACATAGGTAGCGTTGCCGATTACACGTCGTCCTAGAGTAAATCTGACCCACATCCGGTACTTGCAACGTCACGTGCCGTTTCATTCGAATTTATGCACCGATTGTAGGTAACGTTACGATGGCCAAAGCGCGGATGAAATGGCTCGTCAAACCCATTGTGCCATTCCCGATAACCAATTATTATTGCGAAACGGAGAGTGAGATCGAATAATCGAATAATTTTTTTTCATATGTGGATATGGATAGGCACAGGTCGAAAATCATTGATCATGATTAAAAAAAGTAGTTAGAATTTAGAAATCAAGTAGAAATTAAATAATAATTTAGATAGATATTTTATTGAACAATTGGTTAGGTTAGGTTAGGTTAGGTTAGGATAATATCTAATTTCTGATCAAAATTTGTTTTCTAATTTGTTATATAAATAAATTTATATAACAATGATACTAGATAATATAGTATTGCATCTCAAAAACTCAAAATAATTTCTGTGATACATCAAACATATATAATAGAGATTTTGAAAATTGCGACAAGAAATCTTATAAAGCGAAATTCAAAAATTTAATTAATTCGAGATGATAAATAGATATAAAATTATCTAAAATTATGTAAGTCTAACGTTATCCTGTAACTACGTATATAAAAGTAAAAATAATAGTATGATTTCCTAGTTTGATATTTTTGATAAGATAAAATTATATTTACATTAGATTTTTGCTCTGTGTAATTTGAAAACAAGTTTGAAATAACTCTGCTTCAATCATTAATCATTTCTTTTACAATTCAAATGACAGATTGATATTATTTGACTTTAAAATTTCCCATATAAATCAATCAAAAGTAAAATGATAAATAATAAAATAATAATAGGATAAAAATATTCAAAGTTATTAATAATAACTGTAACTGAAAATTGAAGTCACAAATAAATAATTTGTAAAATTATATAAAACTGCCCCCAAATTTCTTATGAGATATCTTAGAAGAAACTTACGGATAAGATGTTATTTTAAGTCAATGAATAAATCAAATATACATTGATTTTAGTATCGAGTTTTTGACTTAAAATAACATCTGCCAGAGAAGGGGAGGAGGGGTGGGGATTAACACTAAAATCGTATATATTTTAACAATTCTTCTATCTATTTTAACTTTTCAGAAACTATTTTAAGAATTCATCTCGGATTGGAACAAGTGTCAGCCAAAATAGGAATTAATTGTTCCACTCAAGGCACATTGAGGCAAACGAGACTTCTGTTCTCGGGTCAGAACACCGTAGTAATGGTTGGAACGTCAATCGATACGTAATCGGGAATTGTTTCTAATTAAATGTGGTAGAGGAAGTTTTGGTAATAATTATGCTGGATGGACAGAGAAATCGATAAGCAAGTATGATTATTTTTGAAATTGCTTTCAAATTATTTTCACAATTTATAAAATTAATTATATTCTGTGATACAGATATTGTTTGCTATTCTATTTAAAAATTGTATCGAGTCAAAGCTACAATGTAAGATAAATAATAATTATTTGACATAAAAAATATTCTGCTGAAAATAATATTGAATTTTTCATTTGAATATGAAATGATATTCATTTTGTATGAATAACTAGATATATAAACGAAATATTTAACGAATTAAATTAATGATATACACTTATGTAAAAAAAAAAAAAAA
>NW_006263433.1:570469-573569 GCF_000469605.1 Apis dorsata
TAACAAAGAAATCGATATTCAAGATTAAATTAACTCAAATATATATATATATTAATTTTAATCCTCGATAAAATCAGCATAAGTAAAGAAACATTATAATTGCTTGAGAAAACTGAGAGAGAGAGAGAGAGAGAGAAGAACTTTAACGAGAGAAGGACGAGCATAACTCGTTATCGATAATAATAAACCTGACAAATTAAGCTTTATCGAGAAAAGCAAATATTTCATTTCAGATCAATCTATTGGCTTTCAATCAGGAAAAATGTTTGTACTTTTGGAATAAGATTAGTTACTAATTTTTAGTCGTTTAATAATAATATGTGAAAATAACAAGCAATATTGATACATCTAAAATATACAACCTTATCATTAATTCTTTTTCATATTTTAAATATTTTTTAATCATCTCATTATGATAAAATTTTATTTAATTTGCATAATAATTATGTATATATATATATGTCTTTTAAAAATTCATTTACAAATTTTAATTTTGAATATATAACGTTATATAAAATAATATAAAGAAAAATAGATTTTTATCCAAGATTACTTTCTAATTTAAAATTTTATTAACGTATATATGTATATATAATACGTTAATATAAAATGAAAGGAAAAAAAAATTTTTTTTTTTTTGTTTTTTAATTAAAATACTTTCGTAAAATGTTTTATCACACAAATGTTTCAACGTGAACATAATATGAAAGCACAGCATTGTTTCGCGATAAAACTCCGTGTAACAGTATCTAAAACTAATTATCGACAAGAACGGGTAAACAGTTTAGGATACTGGTAAATTGATCATTAGAGGTACGATATGGATTGTTCTATAATGCTCGTTCATTGTGCTATTTATCATTCTATATTTGCGCCATTCTCAGTCTATGTATATTGCTCGAATTCGAGTTTTTTCTTTTTTTTTTATGAAAAATAAATTGAAAAATGAATTTGATTTGCAGATTAATGTAAGTGTGGTGAATTTATTAAATCGTAGAAATAAATTAAATATGTGTATTTAAAGTTGAAACGAAAAATACCACTCGAACCTACATTTGAAACCTCAATAGTGCATTTTAAAAATCTATCTTTGCACGTTGGTTACCGCATTACGATCAATTCGCACTTCGTTCAATAATTACATAAGATGAAAGTTTGTTGCATTGTATAATCCTTATCACTCACGAGCCATGCGGATATCTTTACTAAAATCATCAATCTACTACATCGTTCGATACTAAAATTCGCGTTATTCGTAATTATAAAATATAAATTATATAATTTCAAATATTAAATTCAAATAATTAGAAAGTCAATAGAAAGTTAAGTAAAAAAATTTTAAATCATTTTTAATTGAAAAATTTCTCCAATATTGTTATATCACATTTTCTTCGATACGTACAGCACGAGTTAAACCATTATCAATTTCTTTCGTAATTCAACAAATTTTCAGAATTAAAATTGTACCATTTCCATCGAATTATTTAAATAATAAAATTTTACGCAATCATCGTGTCGACCGATTAAAATTAATCATCGACAAAACTCGATAATTTTGCAAAAAAGGAAAGAGAAAGTATTTCTTCACAAATCTCTTCAAACGGTGCGCAAGATTCCTCGATTTATCAAATTACGAAACGCAATCAAAATTTCGTCATAGAAGAATATTCCTTGCACAAGTATTTCCCTTTAATAATATAATCTTAACGATATTAATATAATCGAAATTTCGCGATAAGAAACGAAAAGTATTCGATGCACGGATGCAAGTATTCATCAATGATTTATCAAACGGTGGAATAACAGTTGAAATCAGTAACATGACCCAGTAAAAGTCGGCAAAATATCCGTGATTATTACAAAGAGAAGAATCGTGATTCCCCCTGTGGCGAGGCAAGCTTAAAAATCTGGCCTCGAAAAACTTGGCGAATCTCGGTCAGTTAACCGTGCGTGGGTGTAACACGATTCTGCAGCCTGTAGCATATCGTAATTACATTATGAAAAAGAAACGTTGAATATCGGCCGAGTTTCGAGGATCTATCGACAATCGCCGGCAGCGAATTACAACGCGATTCCTGATGATGATGGTGGTGGTGGTGGTGGTGGTGGAAGTAGGAGATTTCCGCCAGAGGGTAGCTTTAAAACCGGGTCAAAAAGTTGGATCGCGATATTCAATCGTGGAGAAGGCAACGTGGATCGTGCCACATTCCTGACAGTTTCATCTTTTTCCACCACCACCCTCTTCCCTCCCTCCCCACGCCTCCTCTCCACCCTGCTTTTGCCCGAATAAACCGAGTCGACCGATACGAATCGTTTTCCTCGAAATACGAAATACTCCATTGTGTCCTGAATGGAACACCAATGGTGAACCAAAGAAACGAAAATTGCTAATTATACTAATATTGGCTCCACTCATTTTCATAACGCGTACGCGAGGAATTGCGAATAACTTGAAATAGAATCGTAGAAGTAAAGTTTTGTGATCGTTCTGTCGTGAAAAAAAAAAAATTGCGTTTACATGACATATTGATAAACGAGCATCGATAAGAGAAAGCCGATTACGAACGTACGATAATCTTATGATAAAATTGTAATGTATATATATACATAAATGATATTCGTTTATACATAAATAAAACAATCTTATAAATATAAGATAAAAACAAATAAACTCACCTGATTGGCTTTGTTAATCTGTTTCTTCAAACCCGCGAACGCCATGGTGTTGGTTGTGGTGATGACACTTCTGGCTTGCACTCTGGACACGAAACACGAAGAAGAGAGAATCTGGAAACAAGAGAAAAGGAGAAAAAAAAAAAACTATAATCGATGCGTGTAGTGAAACGATCGGGGCAAATTTTCGAAAAACAAAGAAAGAGTTTGAATTTATGACTGGCCGGTTGGCTGCTCGCCAGATCCGGCCATCCACGGACGGATGATTTTCAATGTTATCGATCGACCACGTTTTCCAGCATCATGACTTACTTCTGATGTAATAATCGCCGACGTACACACACACGGTCAACGTTTAATCCTTTTCAATATTTCAGTATCTACGCACGTATGTGATACGTATGCACATATATATATATATATATAT
>NW_006263433.1:573824-578787 GCF_000469605.1 Apis dorsata
ATGAAAACGTTTGTATATACTGACGTACCGATACCGACAAGAGTCCGGCTTACTCATAGAAAATTACATCATACATCTTTTCCTTTCTCGACCGACTACGCTCCCTTCTTATACGTACGTTATATTCTTATGTATATTCATTCCATCGCGGAACAAAGACGACTCGGTTCCAAAAATAGAGTGTCACGCTCATAAAGAGAAATTAACGAATGCCGTCCCTCTTAATAAGCCGCGCGGCTCCTTCGAGAAGAGAAGAGAACAAGTGTCGTACGAATAAGGGCAAAGGTTGCGCGGAGGGAAAGATGGTTTCATCTATGTACTTTATAACAAGCTAATAAAGACTGGTAATGGTGTAACGTCGATAAACAAAGAACGATACAACTGCTGTACACAATAATATCGAAATTCTGTTCCAATTGACCTGGTGATACCAGCGCCGTTCCTATTCTCTCCTTTTCTTTGTGACAATGTTAGAAACGTTAAAAAAAAAAAAAAAGAATGTATACTCGTATTTATCAAGCACAATATTCGTTCCCGTCTTTTAGTTTGGAAAGTAGAAAAAGAAAATTCTGACGATCCGGTATCCGATAAGATTCCCTTATTTTTTACGAATATCGCAAAATTAAAAACAGTATGTATAAGCAGTATGTATCGAGTGGATGTATACACATAGTTTGGGAAGGAGAGGAATCGTTAATAGATGCAACGATAGAGCAGATCTCTCACCTTTAGAGTTAGTGATCGAAACGGCACGTCCTTATAGCACCCTCGTTAAAATCGTGGAAATCGGTTGCCTCGTAGCGCACCGGTAATCCCACCGAATTGTGGGAATACCGAACGACAATCGCGGTCGTACGAGGCACACGCAAGTGGGAAAAAGTCTAAGAGTTAGAAAGAGCGTAGAGATCCGCGTGGACCGCGAGCACCACGAGCACCACCGACTCGTACGTGGTCGGTTTTGCACACTGCGCCTCTTCCTCGAAGGGTAGTTTTCAGCCCGACCGATCGATACCCGGCATCCACTCCATCCTTATCCTCCCACCGTGCTCCCTTTCGCTCGCTCCGAACCAACATAGTAGAATATAGTATAATCTTCCTCTCTCTCCATTTGCCTTTCTCCCTCTCGCTTCCTCGCCAACTTCCCCTACCTTCGTCGCGTCGCTCTCTCTCTCTCCTTTCGCTTCGATCATCTTTCTCTTTCGCGCTCCCATCCTTCCCTTCCCGAGTCTCTGTTCAACTTTTTGCCACTGAACGCTTCCATCGTTCATATCCTCCCCCCCTCCTTCCTCTGCTGCACTCTTTTCTCCTTCGCGATCCCTACCTCCACTTTGCCCAAGCTAAATGTCCCAAGCTCTCTTGTATTCACACTACACTTTCCCTTATTCCCTTTTCATTCCTTTCTTCACTCTGTTTTCTCTCATTCTGAATTTTCCTCGGTTCCCGGTCGGATTTCAAGTGTGTGCCGCGCACTTTTTACTCCCCGCTTCCACTCCCTCCTTCCCTTGTTTCTTTCATTTTCTTCCTTTCTTTTTCTGCCGCTACTGGATTTCCCTCGCCCACGTACCGGCTAATCTCAACCCTCTCGCGAACTTGTCCACACGCGTTTTTGTACGTTCGGGGGACAGAGTCAAGTAGCGGAAAGTATCGCCGAGAAGAAAGAGACGATATTTCTACGGAGTTGGACGCTTGGAATAATAAAGGAAGGGTTTGGATTAAACTACGTTATATTTAATGATGTTGAAACTTCGACTATAGCGATGAAACAAATGATAACACGTTAACGTGTTAATTATATTATCACAGTATTGGATATTAGAGAAATAAAAAAATTAAAAAAATAAAAATTATTACTATGATCGTAAAATAAACCTTCGAATATTATTCTATTTTAACAAAACTATTTCAATAATTATTTTCCCTATTCTTTGCTTAAAGATATATAGATATCCACTACTAACACGCGAAGTATGATTATTATATTAGATCTGGGAAAATATTGATTTAAATAACATAGATGAATATTTGTTTTTTTTTTTTTCTAAAATTGATAGTATCAGGTTTTAGAAAAAAATAAGATAAAAAAAAAGAAATATTTAGAATATACAAATAGATTATAATTTTTATTTGAGAAATTTTCATTTATATTTTAATATATGGTAATTGCATTTGATATTATTATGATAATTTCCAGCAAATTATTTTTTTCATGAACGACATTAGTTCTATTACATTAGTTCTGTTAAATATATATATATTTGATCGTTATAAAAATTATTATAATCACATTTCAAATTTATTTCAAGAATTGAGAACATCAATATTAAATTATAACAGTTACATTGTATGGTAAATGTATTATTATATTTTATTGTTAAATGATAAAAACTAGTAATAAAAAGAACAATGATATTTAAAATATATTAAATAATTATTAAATCATACAATAATTATTAAATCTCAAAGAACTCGATCAATAACAAGGAAGAAATAGCGAAACTTGGCAAAAAGTTGCGCACTATGCAGTTTTCACTCGATAAAATTCTTCTAATTGTAAAGAAATGGTAATTTTTTCACTGAATATTTTTAAAATTGATTATTTACTGAATTTATTATAACTAACATCAATGCGAAAAAGTATAAAAATATCATTAAGTTTTTCAATTGCGAATAAAATTAAATAAGAAGTTTGCAAGGACAAAAGAGTTGATCTTCATTTTTTTGGACTCTTGCCATTTTCTTCTAATTCTATTTTTAACTTTAATTAGTTTATTAATTAGTTATCAGAATATATCTAATAATAATTATATAAATAAATCATTTGTTAAAATTAATCATTTTTTCTTTGTAAAATTATATTATTATAAAATTTACAAAATTCAAAATATTATAAGTATATAAATGATTTCTTAAAATAAAAAATTTTTTTTTAAATTCCACTACATTTATATCTCATAGTATATATATTTTGTTAATTTTTTTTAATTTTTTTATATTATAATAATATAATAATATATATCGTTGTTTCTTAACTAGAATCGACCTGAGAGAACAAAGATTCAAAGGATTTTGCATGAAAAGGTCACGGTATTAAATGTAACGAAAGGGCACGAAAAAACGTATTTATTTGAAAACTTATTATCTCCAATAGCAAAGAAAAAGCATGATACTGTATATAAATATTTTTATAACAATTATATGTGAACATTTATAAATGAATTAATTTTCTGATTGATTAAGTATAATAATTTTATTTTAAGATTCAAATTTTGATAGAATGAACACGTTATGTTTTTTCTTATTTTTCATTTATGAATAATAATTAAAATTTAAAACATTTTAAAACGTTTGGAAGTTTTCTCATATAAATATTATTTCTAATATTATTTATAAAAATTATTATCCCTTTAATTCTTTATAAATTTCTAATTCTAATTTTATTATCTTCACTATTGTTAAATTTTAATATTTTTGCAATTAAAATTTTACAACAAATAATTACCCAAATCAATAATTATAAAAAGTCCAAAAAATTCATAATAATTTTTAATAAATTTTTATTCAAAAATAAAATTATCATATTAAAAAAATATTTGGAAACAAATTAAATGCATATATATCAAAAGCATGCATATACATCAAAATGCATATATAATGAAGAAATCAATCATCATCGATATGATATTACTGCAAAAAAATCTATAAAAAATAGAGAAATTCTAAAATTCTGTGAATTTTGTACATTTGTCAGTGAATAATTATCAGAGAATTATGATTAGGTCATGGTACTGCTATCATTCGATAACATTCTGTCGCTTTGTACGCCCCCCATAAGCTGAGTGTACATCCGCTATATAAACCACCCCCACACAGACTTCGTGAAAATACTTCTAAAAATATATAATAGTCCAGCAGGAGACGACATTAATCTATCAAGTTAAGCCAACTTTTACTTTCATTTTTCTTATGCAATTTTTTGTTATGAACTCTTTCATTGTCAATTATAAAATAAATTGTAAAATAATTGCAAAGCAAAGAAAGAAATAATGATAATGTAATAAAGTATAAAAAATTTTTAAGAACATTAATTCTCATTCTATACTTTATCAGCATTTTTATTATTAAATATATTAAATTGTTTAAGAGAAAATCTAATTCATTTCTATCACAAATAAATAAATAAATAATGAGTTTTATTATGACTATTAATTTAGTTTAATATGAAAATAATTAACAAATAAATAGTCGAAACAATCAATAATTGATATTTTATTTTTTAAAATATAAATTTTAAAACGAGGAAATTATATAAATTAATTAATAATAAGTCATATAAATCAATTAAATTATTTTATTAAAAATTTATCTTACTTAATTAGAGTAAAAATTGATTGTCAGTATAGTAGCTTTACACACATGAAAAACTAACCTATCTATTATGACTTATATTATGCTATAATATTGTTTCATTTTTTATATTGCAATCTCATTATTATTCTTTTACATAAACAACATATTATAATAAATATACATACAAATTAAAAATAAATATCACGTTTTTATTAAATCATTTATCATAATATCATTTAATCACTTATTAGAAATCTATGCAAAAAAAAATTAAATTTATAGATAACTTCATAAGAAACTATATCTATTTATAACTTTATAAAAAAATATAATATATAGATAATAAACATATCAATCATTTGCTATTTATTTCAATTGTATTTTTTTTTCGATATAATAATTTAACATAAAATATATCACTTTACTAATTACACTATTGCATTATTACATTAATCTTTTTGCATTATATGTCTTTTATGCAATATATATATATATATATATATATATATATAGATATATTAATATGCATAAGAATAGATAAATTATATACATAAAAATATACAAAATATATACAGAATGTAATAAAGTATAAAAAATTTTTAAGAACATTAATTCT